>NC_080539.1:49278952-49580997 GCF_028640845.1 Ahaetulla prasina
GCCTTACAGAATATAAAAAAACACATTTGTTCACATTGACAAAGTTTCTAAAGTATTATGATAATTCAACTATTAAAATTGTTTATTATTCTTGCAAAGAGTCAGGAATGTTGTCCATGGGGTCGCGATGGGTTGGGCCTGACAACAACAAAATATTCTACCCCTTCATGGATTGCTGCCTTGTTGTGGTGCAGGGGCTTACGTAGCTCAATGAATCTATGAGCTATGCTGTGCAAGGCCACCCAAGACAGAGAGGTTATAGCAGAGAATTCTGACAAAATGTGATCCATTGGAGAAGGAAATGGCAACCCACTCCAGTATCTTTGCTCATGGACAGTACCAAAAGGAAAAAAGATATGACACTGGAAGATGAGCCCCTCAGGTCGAAAGGTGTCCAATATGCTATTGGAGAAGCTATAATTTAAATATAATCTAGTATTAACTTAATTAAACCTTCATTTCCATCCAAGAATCTGGTTCTTCATTGTAATAATAACTAATGAATAAGGAATTGTCAGTGGACATGTTCAAGACATATGCACTAATTGTAAAATATTCTACCCCTTCATGGATTGCTGCCTTGTTGTGGTGCAGGGGCTTACGTAGCTCAATGAATCTATGAGCTACGCTGTGCAAGGCCACCCAAGACAGAGAGGTTATAGCAGAGAATTCTGACAAAATGTGATCCATTGGAGAAGGAAATGGCAACCCACTCCAGTATCTTTGCCATGAAAACCTCATGGACAGTACCAAAAGGAAAAAAGATATGACGCTGGAAGATGAGCCCCTCAGGTCGAAAGGTGTCCAAAATGCTATTGGAGAAGCTATAATTTAAAAAAATATAGAAACTAAGGATGGAAATGACTATGTTTAAATTAAAGGGTTTCAATAGAAAAAAGGAAATAAGAGGAAACAAATTGATGATAATTTACAAATGTGGTGATTTTGAGAAATATATATGATACATGGAGAAATAAGATAATGAATCGAAATAAGATTGGAAATAAGATCAAATTGGAGGTTAGGGCAGATGGTAATATTGATTATAAATTAAATATTAAGTAGAGGTGAAAAATAAAAGTATATTTTGGATAAAAAAGTTACGTACTTATAACACTTAAAATTTAAAGAAGCCTCTTCAGTACTATTTACCCAACTCTTGGCCATGCTCAGCTATAATCAACATTAATTTCAGGCAGCTGATTTAAGGATATTTAACAATATATTCCAGTGATGTTTCTCCCCCCCCCTGCATTTATAAAGGGGTGCAGCCTATGAGATTAGTTCAATTTATTATAACAAAAACTTTGTAAATTAAAGGGCAGTGGTATTTAAATGCGGAGAAAATTATATTGTTTGAAAAATTAACATAATGGTAATCTTGAAGAATGCTTCAATAAAATATTGTTTTACCCACATGAGTTCTTACTTTGTTTTAAAAATTCTATTCTATTCTATTCTATTCTATTCTATTCTATTCTATTCTATTCTATTCTGTTCTATTCTGTTCTGTTCTATTCTATTCTATTCTATTCTATTCTATTCTATTCTATTCTATTCTATTCTATTCTATTCTATTCTATTCTATTCTAAAATTCTATTCTATTCTATTCTATTCTAAAATTCTATTCTATTCTATTCCATTCCATTCTAAAATTCTATTCTATTCTATTCCATTCCATTCTAAAATTCTATTCTATTCTATTCTATTCTATTCTATTCTATTCTATTCTATTCTATTCTATTTTATTCTATTCTATCCTATTCTATTCTATTCTATTCTATTCTATTCTATTCTAAAATTCTATTCTATTCTATTCTATTCTATTCTATTCTATTCTATTCTATTCTATTCTATTCTATTCTATTCTATTCTATTCTATTCTATTCTTTCAGAATGGAATGAGGGGAGTCCTGGGATATTGTGTCCTAGGGTCAGCATCATCTTAGCACATGATCTGATATTTCACTGATCTGGAAAACTAAACAGAGTAAGAGGATCCTGGTAGCAATGAAAAATATATTAGGAGTAAAATAAAAGTATATTTTGGATAAAAAAGTTACGTACTTATAACACTTAAAATTTAAAGAAGCCTCTTCAGTACTATTTACCCAACTCTTGGCCATGCTCAGCTATAATCAACATTAATTTCAGGCAGCTGATTTAAGGATATTTAACAATATATTCCAGTGATGTTTCTCCCCCCCCCTGCATTTATAAAGGGGTGCAGCCTATGAGATTAGTTCAATTTATTATAACAAAAACTTTGTAAATTAAAGGGCAGTGGTATTTAAATGCGGAGAAAATTATATTGGCTTCCTAAATATTTTTTCTTTGCATCTGGACTAGCTTAACCATGGGGCAAGGGGAAGTGCACTGATTGCTCTTTGCTGGCTCTCTTTCTTGAAAGTCAAAGTAGTAGATGCTGCGCAGCTTCTCTAAACTGTCCTTCTGAGGTAACAGGAGAGTCTCTTTTCAAGTTAATATTCCAGCAAGTTTCCATTTCAACCCCCTTTCAGAATGGAATGAGGGGAGTCCTGGGATATTGTGTCCTAGGGTCAGCATTATCTTAGCACATGATCTGATATTTTACTGATCTGGAAAACTAAACAGAGTAAGAGGATCCTGGTAGCAATGAAAAATATATTAGGAGTAAAATAAAAGTATATTTTGGATAAAAAAGTTACGTACTTATAACACTTAAAATTTAAAGAAGCCTCTTCAGTACTATTTACCCAACTCTTGGCCATGCTCAGCTATAATCAACATTAATTTCAGGCAGCTGATTTAAGGATATTTAACAATATATTCCAGTGATGTTTCTCCCCCCCCCTGCATTTATAAAGGGGTGCAGCCTATGAGATTAGTTCAATTTATTATAACAAAAACTTTGTAAATTAAAGGGCAGTGGTATTTAAATGCGGAGAAAATTATATTGGCTTCCTAAATATTTTTTCTTTGCATCTGGACTAGCTTAACCATGGGGCAAGGGGAAGTGCACTGATTGCTCTTTGCTGGCTCTCTTTCTTGAAAGTCAAAGTAGTAGATGCTGCGCAGCTTCTCTAAACTGTCCTTCTGAGGTAACAGGAGAGTCTCTTTTCAAGTTAATATTCCAGCAAGTTTCCATTTCAACCCCCTTTCAGAATGGAATGAGGGGAGTCCTGGGATATTGTGTCCTAGGGTCAGCATTATCTTAGCACATGATCTGATATTTTACTGATCTGGAAAACTAAACAGAGTAAGAGGATCCTGGTAGCAATGAAAAATATATTAGGAGTAAAATAAAAGTATATTTTGGATAAAAAAGTTACGTACTTATAACACTTAAAATTTAAAGAAGCCTCTTCAGTACTATTTACCCAACTCTTGGCCATGCTCAGCTATAATCAACATTAATTTCAGGCAGCTGATTTAAGGATATTTAACAATATATTCCAGTGATGTTTCTCCCCCCCCCTGCATTTATAAAGGGGTGCAGCCTATGAGATTAGTTCAATTTATTATAACAAAAACTTTGTAAATTAAAGGGCAGTGGTATTTAAATGCGGAGAAAATTATATTGTTTGAAAAATTAACATAATGGTAATCTTGAAGAATGCTTCAATATCTAGCTTGGATCTCAAATCATTTTCCCTCTATCAACACTGACAGAAAGTCTTGCACAGGCATCCAGTGGGTTATATAAGAACAGTGAAAAATCCATTCATTTCATCAACTTTAATTTCTTTTAAAATCTATCTTTCTATAGATACACCTTTGGAGCCTAACGCTTGTCAATCCTTCAAGGATCATAAAGTTGAAGCTATTGTGATAGAAACAGACAAGCTATCCTCTTTAGGCTAAAATGAAAAACTAAAATAGATTGGATTTATTTATTATCACCTCAGAGCACCATTTTCAAGGTAATGGGTAATAAAAAAGTTGAAAACAAGTTTAAAAGGATATAAAATATACCAAATATAGTTAAAAGAATCCAGTAAAATCCCAAGCTGGCACTGAGAAGAAAATCTAAATTCCAGACGGGGGTGGCTCAAGGCACTTAGTTGCTGTGGTTAAAGATAAGATGTTCAATTTCATGTTCAATTGGAAGCTGACTGGATTCATATTGGTGTGAAAATTATCCCTCATGTCAAATGGGATAAAACATTTCCACTACATGGCTTAATCACAGACATGGACTTTGGATAGAAGCAAAAGTCTGAGGGACAAAATGTATCAGGAAAGATCAGAAGAACTGAATATATATTGCTTGTAGGACATAAGGGAAAGGGTGACATGATTGAAGCTTATAAATATAATAAGGGTGTGAATAAGGTAGTATGTTCTATAAGGTAGTATTTTCAATATTAAGCAAAAATCAAGAACATGAGGCCTGACCTCAAACTGACAGGCAGGAAGTTCAGAAGTAACATTAGAAAATATTACTTCACAGAAAGAGGAGTGGAAGCTTGAAACCAATTTCCAGAGGAGCCTTTTAAAACTTTTTAAGACTTGTGGACTTCAACTCCCAGAATTGAAGCAAAGCTGGCTGTGGAATTCTGGGAGTTGAAGTCCACAAGTCTTAAAGTTGTTAAGGTTGGTGTTATGTATTCATGTTTGTACCTTTAAATATTTGAGCGGGAAATCAGCACGTTGCTGATTGGTCGAAGCCTCCAGCAGAACTGTATAAAAGGAGAGGTTTTTCCCCCAGCCTGTTGCTGGGTTCACCCTATATTAAAGAGCTGTTGTCACTACCCTGGTCTCCAGCCTCGTTACTTCCAGAACTCCCCCTCCAAGTAAAAACTCCAAAGAAAATATCTTTCAAAGTTCTATTTACTAGGATAGATAAACTGGCACATCTGGGAAAACCCAAATCTGAGAGGTCCAGGTTTTCCCTCAGTAAATCAAAATCCCCAAAAGCACCCCCTGACTCCTCTGCTGATCACATGCTCCAATTGCCAACCGTCCCATCTCGAGACATCACTCCACCCACTCCTTCTCCAGATGCAGGACCGGCCTGACCTTGACTGACAGGAAGAATGTTATTATGTCTAAAGACAACCCCTCTACTAAATCCCCCCTCCTACTTTCCCACACATAAGAAAGTGGCAGCACGGAAACTTCCGGCCTAGTATGGCTCCCAAAGCGGACATTCAGATAAAAACATGTCCATCATCTAACAACAGATTTTAAGAAAGAGAAGATCAGCATCGTACTGTGCTTTACCAGAACTTTATATTTTTATTTCATATATCCTTTTAGAAATCGGTCTAGTTCTCCACTAAAAGAGATTTGGTTGATTTCTCTAGCCTCAACATTATAAAGCCCAGAACTGGCATGTTAGAGTTTATTTCATTTTTATCAACTTTTAATTTGCCAGAAAGTCGCACAGGTTGTGGGACTTCTATCTCTCTGACATACTAGTTAGAAAAGGGGTCTCCAACCTTGGCAACTTTAAGACTTGTGGACTTCAACTCCCAGAATTGAAGCAAAGCTGGCTGTGGAATTCTGGGTGTTGAAGTCCACAAGTCTTCAAGTTGTTAAGGTTGGTGTTATGTATTCATGTTTGTACCTTTAAATATCTGAGCGGGAAATCAGCACGTTGCTGATTGGACGAAGTCTCCAGCAGAACTGTATAAAAGGAGAGGTTTTTCCCCCAGTCTGTTGCTGGGTTCACCATATATTAAAGAGCTGTTGTCACTACCCTGGTCTCCAGCCTCGTTACTTCCAGAACCTAACATTGGCGACGAAGGTGGGATCTCGAGGCTAGGAGAACCAGAACCGAGCTGAAGCACGCACGATAGAACCGAACCCAGCAAATCAGGGCAGAAACCGCGGAGATGGCCAGTTACACTCCGCCCGCACCGTTTGACCCAGCCAGAGAGAAATGGGGAACGATATGACCCGCTTCAAAGCTTCCTAGAAGCCCAGGAACTGCAGGGAGTTCCAGATAACCGCAAAAGGGCTTATTTCTTAAGCCACTGTGGTCCGGAGGTCATCGATATTGCGGAAGCCCTGGCAGAGCCAACGCCGATACAATCGGTATCGTGGCCAACTCTGCAAACCCTACTAAAAAACCACTTCGCACCCACACCGTCCAAATACGTGCGGCGGTTTGAATTCGGAGAGCGAAGACAGATGGAGGGCGAATCCATCGGTGACTACATGGCCGCCCTAAGGAAAGCGTCCAAGGACTGCGGGTACCGAGACCTAGACGAGGTGCTGCTCGAGCAACTCATCCGAGGGGTCAAAGACATCCGTTTGCGGCGCCGGCTGCTAGCAAAGAGCAACCTAACGCTGGCCAACGCTCTGGACGAAGCCAGAGCACATGAAATGTCCACCCAAGCGGCGGAGACACTGCAAAAGCCTCTCCCACCAAAGGCGAGCACAAAGCCGGCTCCAGTGCACCAGGAGGAGATTCAGACCGAATCCGACGGTGACGGTGAGGATGAGGAAGGGGTCTGCCGAACCGATAAACGCGACAAAGAGGACCGAGACGAATGCGGAAGCTGCGGAGGTCAACACCAGCGCCAACGCTGCAAGTTTAAGGACGTAACATGTCGGCGGTGCGGAAAGAAAGGGCACCTAGCTCAAGTCTGTCGAGCGGCCCAACCTTCCCGCCGAAAATTCAAATCGGCCAATCAGAGCGCGGGATCGGAAAGGCGACCCGCGATTGGCTCAAACAAGGAAGGCGCGGATTCAAACCAAACGACTGTGGTCATAGGCGCGCCTCAACCCGAGTGGAGAAGAAGATCTTCACCAAACCAAAATAGAGGGAGTACGGTGCCGACTGAAGTGGACACGGGTCAGCGATCACCATCATGTCCTGGGACACTTTGGTGAAGTCACTGCCATCAGTCGCAAGCGCCACCTGCAAGCACAACGGCTACGAGTCCACGATTACCAGGGAATCGAATCCCTGTTCGAGGGACCACCTCCGTCCGAGTCGAGTACGGACCTCACAAGAAGACCCTGCCCATCACGATCGCCGAGGGACTCTGCCCAGTCTGTTGGGACTAGACTGGTTTCGTGCACTGGGCATGGGAGTGACTGGCATCTACAGAAGTGACTGTAACCTGAAAGACATTCTCTTTAACGAGTTCAAGATGTCTTCAAGGACTGCCTGGGCAAGTACAAGGGGACCCCTATTTCCTTCAACTTAGACCCCAGGTAGCCCCATTAGGCTAAAGGCGAGGAGAGTCCTTTGCCCTTAAGCCAAAATTGACAAGGAGCTAGATAAGCTCATAAATCAGGGATTTTGGTGCCAGTCGATCACGCAGTGGGAGACGCCAATCGTCACCCCATAAAACCAGATGGGTCAATTAGAATTTGCGCTGACTACAAGGCGACGCTAACAAAGCCTTACAGAAAAGCGCTTACCCGGTTCCCGTGGTGCAACACTTACTGCACTCTTGGGGCAAGGGCAAGTCTTTGCAAAGTTAGACTTGGCCCAAGCCTACCAACAACTGCCCGTAGACGCCAACACAGCCAAGCCCAAACGATTGTAACGCACAGGGGGCATTCAAGTGCACCCGATTACAATTTGGGGTGAGTGTGGCACCAGGGCTGTTCCAAAACCTAATGGAACGACTTCTGCAAGGGCTCCCAGGGTAGTTCCTACTGATGATGTCTTGATATCAGGGAAAACATGGAGGAATTGGGGAGCGGTTAAGAAAGGTTCTGGGCATTTTCCGGACAGCCGGATTAAAAGTCAAGCAAACAAATGCCAGATAGGGGTCGAATCCGAATTCTTGGGCTACCGGATAGACAAGAAAGGAATTCACCCCACTGAGAGCAAGGTCAAGGCAATCAGAAAGGCTCCAGCGCCCAAAAACAAAGCAGAGCTACAGGCATTCCTGGGGCTAGTGAATTTTACGGTCTTTTAAAAACAAAGCGACCGTTGCTGAACCGCTGCATAGGCTTCTAGGAAAAATACTGTTTGGTCTTGGGGAAAGTCGGAAAATAGGGCTTTGAAGCAGTAAAGAACCTGCTCTCAAGTGATAGCCTGCTCATCCAATATCATAACTCATTGCCCCTAGTGCTGGTTTATATGCCTCCCTTACGGGGTGGGGCTGTACTCAGCCACAGACTTCAAACGGCACAGAAGCCCCTATAGCCTTCTACTCTAGAACGATGTCCTCCCAGAGAGGAACTATAGCCAGTTAGATAAAGAAGCGCTAGCAATTGTGTCAGGGTGAAAAATTCCACGAATATGTATTTGGGCGGATTTTGAAATTGTGACTGACCACAGACCGCTGTTAGGAATACTGGCTGGCGATCACCAACGCCTGTGGCACTTTCGCCACGCTTGACCCGATGGACTATTTTCTTAGCCGCTTATTCGCACAAGCTGCAGCATCGACCAGGAAAAGAAGTGGGGCATGCAGACGCTAAGCAGATGCCCACTACCAGGGCGATCAAGACCCCACCCGGGACGCCCATCCTGCTTATTGACTCTTGACTCTGGCCCAGTCACATCTAAGGAAGTGGCTCGGCATCATACCGACATTGTGTTAAGGACTGTACCGGTTGGGTACAAGAGGGTGGCCGCTGCGCCGGGCGAACGGTTTAAGGAATTTGTTAAAAACGTGATGAGCTCTCGGCTCAAGGGGTGCCTGTTATGGGGTGATCGTGGTAATCCCGGATAAATTAAGGGAAAGGTATTGGACCTCCACGAGGGTCACCCAGGGATCGTAAGGATGAAGGGGCTAGCAAGAAGCTACGTGTGGTGGCCACTCATGGACTCAGAGATTGCTGAGAGGGTAGGGAAATGCCAGGCTTGCCAAGAGTCCAGACCTCTACCCCCAACGGCCCCAGTCAGGGAATGGGAAAAACCCCAAGGGCCCTGGTCAAGAATCCACATTGATTTTGCTGGCCCTTTCCACGGCCAAACCTTCCTAGTGGTTGTCGACGCATTCTCTAAATGGTTGGAGATCATACTCATGAAATCCACTACGGCCGAGGCAGTAATCGCAGCCCTGCGCCACCTATTCGCAACCCACGGGTTGCCTGACACCCTGGTGTCCGACAACGGCCCGCAATTCACAGCAGCCCAGTTTGAAGAATACTTGGCAGAGGAGGGCATCCGACATGCCCTCTCTGCGCCTTTCCACCCTGCGTCGAATGGCCTTGCAGAGCGTTCCGTCCGGAGCGCTAAGGAGGCATTGTCCAGGCTCAAGCCAGGTGACTGGCAAACAAAGATAGATTTCTTTCTGGCCATTCAGCACAGAACTCCAAGCACTGCTACAGGCAGAAGCCCAGCCGAATTATTGATGGGACGGACACTCCGGTGCCCACTTGACCGTTTGAATCCCCATTATACACCAGAGGGTTACAAGGGGGAAATAGACAAAACGAGAGGAATGGGTATAGGCGACAGAGTGTGGGCCCGCAACTATGGGGACGGCCCAAGTTGGCTCGCAGGGCAAATCATAAAAGCAACCGGTCCAAAGTCATACTTGGTCGAATTACAAGACAACCGAGTGTGGGCCCGCAATTCACGGCAGCCCAGTTTGAAGAATACTTGGCAGAGGAGGCATCCGACATGCCCTCTGCGCCTTTCCACCCTGCGCCGAATGGCCTTGCAGAGCGCTCCGTCCGAGCGCTAAGGAGGCATTGTCCAGGCTCAAGCCAGGTGACTGGCAAACAAAGATAGATTTCTTTCTGGCCATTCAGCACAGAACCCCAAGCACTGCTACAGGCAGAAGCCCAGCCGAATTATTGATGGGACGGAAACTCCGGTGCCCACTTGACTGCTTGAATCCCCATTACACACCAGAGGGTTACAAGGGGAAATAGAAAAACAAGGAATTTGTAAAAACGTGATGAGCTCTCGGCTCAAGGGGTGCCTGTTATGGGGTGATCGTGGTAATCCCGGATAAATTAAGGGGAAAGGTATTGGACCTCCTCCACGAGGGTCACCCAGGGATCGTAAGGATGAAGGGGCTAGCAAGAAGCTATGTGTGGTGGCCACTCATGGATTCAGAGATTGCTGAGAGGGTAGGGAAATGCCAGGCTTGCCAAGAGTCCAGACCTCTACCCCCAACGGCCCCAGTCAGGAATGGGAAAACCCCAAGGGCCCTGGTCAAGAATCCACATTGATTTTGCTGGCCCTTTCCACGGCCAAACCTTCCTAGTGGTTGTCGATGCATTCTCTAAATGGTTGGAGATCATACTCATGAAATCCACCACGGCCGAGGCAGAAATCGCAGCCCTGCGCCACCTATTCGCAACACACGGGTTGCCTGACACTCTGGTGTCCGACAACGGCCCGCAATTCACGGCAGCCCAGTTTGAAGAATACTTGGCAGAGGAGGCATCCGACATGCCCTCTGCGCCTTTCCACCCCGCGCCGAATGGCCTTGCAGAGCGTTCCGTCCGGAGCGCTAAGGAGGCATTGTCCAGGCTCAAGCCAGGTGACTGGCAAACAAAGATAGATTTCTTTCTGGCCATTCTGCACAGAACCCCAAGCACTGCTACAGGCAGAAGCCCAGCGGAACTATTGATGGGACGGAAACCCGTGCCCACTTGACCGCTTGAATCCCCATTACACACCAGAGGGTTACAAGGGGAAATAGAAAAACAAGGAATTTGTAAAAACGTGATGAGCTCTCGGCTCAAGGGGTGCCTGTTATGGGGTGATCGTGGTAATCCCGGATAAATTAAGGGGAAAGGTATTGGACCTCCTCCACGAGGGTCACCCAGGGATCGTAAGGATGAAGGGGCTAGCAAGAAGCTATGTGTGGTGGCCACTCATGGATTCAGAGATTGCTGAGAGGGTAGGGAAATGCCAGGCTTGCCAAGAGTCCAGACCTCTACCCCCAACGGCCCCAGTCAGGAATGGGAAAACCCCAAGGGCCCTGGTCAAGAATCCACATTGATTTTGCTGGCCCTTTCCACGCCAAACCTTCCTAGTGGTTGTCGACGCATTCTCTAAATGGTTGGAGATCATACTCATGAAATCCACTACGGCCGAGGCAGTAATCGCAGCCCTGCGCCACCTATTCGCAACTCACGGGTTGCCTGACACTCTGGTGTCCGACAATGGGCCCGCAACTATGGGGACGGCCCAAGTTGGCTCGCAGGGCAAATCATAAAAGCAACCGTCCAAAGTCATACTTGGTCGAATTACAAGACAACCGAGTATGGAGGCGCCACATAGATCAGATAAGGAAACGAATAACTGATCAAACCCTTCTCCCAGAATGTAATGATACCCTTGGCCCTGGTTATAATTTATAATTAAAGAGAAAGACCTAAACTCATCATGACATTACATCCATACAGCATAAGATGTATAATTTGAGGCATCATGGTTACATGCAGCATCTGAATGATTCTCCAGACACAATAGAAGAATATGAATTCTTGTGGTGTTTAAGTGGGAAATCTATAAAGACAGTGCTCCTAATTTTACCTTAGTGTAGCTTTTTTAAAAAAAAAAAGAAAAAGAGTCTGCAATAATCCAGGGCCCGTTGGCCTAGAGAAAGAGCTGGGAGGAGAAAACAGCCCCTCCGACCAGCTCAAAACACCACCCAGAACTGAACCGCGCAGGTCTGAAAGAACTAGGAGACGCCCAGGTTATTTGCGTGACTACGTCGAATAATAACATGTAAATAAAATGTAAATAGAGGCAAAGTGTTTTCTGGGAGGGGAGGAGTGTTATGTATTCATGTTTGTACCTTTAAATATTTGAGCGGGAAATCAGCACGTTGCTGATTGGACGAAGTCTCCAGCAGAACTGTATAAAAGGAGAGGTTTTTCCCCCAGTCTGTTGCTGGGTTCACCATATATTAAAGAGCTGTTGTCACTACCCTGGTCTCCAGCCTCGTTACTTCCAGAACCTAACAGTTGGAGACCCCTGAGTTAGAGAGAGGATATAAGGTGAGGCATCTCCCCAAGTTTGGTGATAGCAGCTGGAATTATTAGACTGAGATAAAGTGGCAGGCTCCCATTTAAACCTTTGATCACAATATGAAAAAGTCATGCTACCTGGTGTGAATATGCTGGTAAAAAGATACTCCAAATGTGGGGAGGTCTCTAAGTATATTTTAACACTGTTGATAAATTATCTCATGCCATCCTCACAACCACAGATTGCTTTAAAGGTACAGACAAGGCTTGTGGCTTTTTAACCTTGCTATTCTCCAGCATATGCTATCTAAGGCAGGGGTCTCCAACCTTGGTCCCTTTAAGACTTGTGGACTTCAACTCCCAGAGTTCCCTCAGCCAGCTTTGCTCTGGGAGTTGAAGTCCACAAGTCTTAAAGGGACCAAGGTTGGAGACCCCTGATCTAAGGCCCTTCTCCCCAGAATGTAATGATACCCTTGGCCCTGGTTATAATTTATAATTAAAAGAGAAAGACCTAAACTCATCATGACATTACATCCATACAGCATAAGATGTATAATTTGAGGCATCATGGTTACATGCAGCATCTGAATGATTCTCCAGACACAATAGAAGAATATGAATTCTTGTGGTGTTTAAGTGGGAAATCTATAAAGACAGTGCTCCTAATTTTACCTTAGTGTAGCTTTTTTTTAAAGAACATCTCCCCTCCATTATTCCTTTCCAAAGTAGAAAAAGTAACAGAAACTCCTATCCCTCACCCTGCCACACATATTACCCATATTTACATTTTAAATAATCTGAATCATTATATACCCCCCTTCCCAATATTAAGTGGGGGTTTGGTCATCAAAAGATTGTCTGCTCCGATACAGCAGCATCTAAGTTATATTTATTTGGAGTCCACAGTTTGGAGATTACATCTGGAATTTCAATTCTACTTCCAACATTGTTAATTTGGAATTCAAGGCAATTGCCTCTGATTTATTTAATATTTGTGGCAGATTATAGCAATGTACTGCTTTCTATCGACAATCTAGCTGCTCTAGAGAATGGAGATGCTTGATTTAATCTAAGGTCCCTCTACTGTTTCCCAAGAACTCTCACATGAATGGAAAACTGCTTTCTGCTTTCCTATAGACTTGTTCTGTGGATTCATGGGGTACCTTTGAATCCATGTGTGGCCAAAATATGAACACATCTTCCTTTCCTTCTATTGCAGTAGCTCAGAGTAGCTTAATTGAAAGCATTGGGAAGACTGTGACTATTTTCCTGTATCTCCGCTTCATTTTTCCTTTAATCTTTACATATGGGCTTCTTTTTCCCTCAATATACAGTTTCAACTATTTTTCTTCTTAGTTTCCTAAAGACAATATAACAAGGATTCTGGTAGCAAACAGCTGTATTTTCAGGCTGTCAAAACAACAGACAACAATGCTAAAAAATGTGAAATGTGTTAACAAAAAATATATAGGGAACAAAGGTTTTCTTCAGACTTGCAATAGCATTTATTTTCTCTTTAGGCCTTTTAACATACTGTAGCTTTCAATATATGAATCGGGAAATGAAAATAGCAGGTATTCATATGGAAGAATTCTTGCAAATTCCAGGTCTCTTCTGGACCAGTTCTGGACCAGTTCTGAACCATTATGTCTGAAAGGGATGCAATGCCTTTAGCTTCTGCAGGGATATTTGGGCATAAAGATGGATTATCCTTTTGTCACTTGCCATTAAATCCCATCCATTGGAGTCCATTTTCTTAAAGACTTGGGCTCTAATATTGTACAGTTCAGTATGTCAGTCTTTAGGCATACTGGGTTCATACACAGTCTAGATCAGATAAAGGGAAACTGCTTTCTGCTTTCCTATAGACTTGTTCTGTGGATTCACGGGGTACCTTTGAATCCATGTGTGGCCAAAATATGAACACATCTTCCTTTCCTTCTATTGCAGTAGCTCAGAGTAGCTTAATTGAAAGCATTGGGAAGACTGTGACTATTTTCCTGTATCTCCGCTTCATTTTTCCTTTAATCTTTACATATGGGCTTCTTTTTCCCTCAATATACAGTTTCAACTATTTTTCTTCTTAGTTTCCTAAAGACAATATAACAAGGATTCTGGTAGCAAACAGCTGTATTTTCAGGCTGTCAAAACAACAGACAACAATGCTAAAAAATGTGAAATGTGTTAACAAAAAATATATAGGGAACAAAGGTTTTCTTCAGACTTGCAATAGCATTTATTTTCTCTTTAGGCCTTTTAACATACTGTAGCTTTCAATATATGAATCGGGAAATGAAAATAGCAGGTATTCATATGGAAGAATTCTTGCAAATTCCAGGTCTCTTCTGGACCAGTTCTGGACCAGTTCTGAACCATTATGTCTGAAAGGGATGCAATGCCTTTAGCTTCTGCAGGGATATTTGGGCATAAAGATGGATTATCCTTTTGTCACTTGCCATTAAATCCCATCCATTGGAGTCCATTTTCTTAAAGACTTGGGCTCTAATATTGTACAGTTCAGTATGTCAGTCTTTAGGCATACTGGGTTCATACACAGTCTAGATCAGATAAAGGCACTCTGCTTCTCTGCAGTTGTGTTGGAATGATATTTCATTCATTCAAAAATATTTCATTTTTTCCTGTAATATGTCCAGTTTTTAAGTTTTCTTTTTTAAAAAAGTGGTAAAAAACTATCTGATAGGGAATCCTCTGGACAACATTGGTCCAGACACAGAAAGCTCAGGGGCTATCTCTTGCACCATAGTATTCCGTTGATCATGTTTTCCTTCTTTATGAACCACTTATGACATCAAATCACAAGAGTTTAGCAGTGGTAGTGTTAGTGGTGATTTGAGAAATAATAATATTTTTAACTTCTTGAAAGGGAATGAAAGGGAAATCATGCATCTTTCATGGTTTGCATAAAGATCGCATTACTGCAACTATGGCACATTTGATAACCTAATGAGTAGAGAAACTTGACATGAACTCACAAACTTAGGTAGACCTTTCCTGGGTATTCTATCAAAGGTGGCCCAGGGCAGGGCATGGAAAAGATTATTTCTGCAATATACACCTCCAATTAATTTCCCCTACTTCTCCATCACCCATTGCACTGATAGTTGCCTAGAATAACAGCTGCCATCCCTGCAATGTAACGAAGACGGACTTGTGACACTATTGTATCTGGTTTCTTCCCATTTACCAAGCTGATCTAAATACCCAGTCCACAGACATAGCCATCAATTATGAATGAGGCTGATAGAATGGCTGTTTACACACTTACATCTATTTTAGTCTCAATGAAATACACAGGAAGCAAGGGGACTTGTTCAATTATAAGGTAGACAGAGGATGGAAAGTGTTTTCTTTTAAAGTGGTGCAAGAGTTTGCTGTGGTTATATGTCATGGTTACCTGTCAGTTTTTCTCATTCAGGGTGATCATCAAGATTACAATATTGATAAGATGTAGAGCAAATTCAGCAAATGATCTTTTATCATAGTTGGTCTATGAATCTTTAACACCAAGGCTACATTAAACGTAATAATGATTACTTCTAAGTCAAAGTTCATAGAATTTCTTGGCATATTACTATACTTTTGAATAATTTAACACAGATATTGGTCAACTTATTCTGCTCCCCAGTTATTTTTAGGAATAACTGCAAATACCAAATACATTCAACCCAAAATAGCACATTTAATCCATGTGCAAATAAATACATCCTATCCATGTATTGAACCAATGTCTGGAGACTAGTTGGAAGTGGATGGAGGAGGACAGGCTTAAGCTCAATTCTCATAAGACTTCCCACTCTCTGCTCAGTCTGGATATTTATCCGAGACTAAACAGTGCTTCCCTGTTTGAGATTGGTGCACAATTTGGGGAGTCATCTTGAAGTCACAGCTCCTGTTCACAGAGCAGGTAGCAGCTACAGCCAGGATAGCCTTTGCACAGATTTATCTGGTACACCGCTCATGATCATTTCTAGATGATTGGGTATGGTCATTTATATAGTCACCATAGAGGTGGGTTTATTCCAATGTATGCCCTTGAAGATCACTCAGAAGTGTAACAGCTGGTACAAAATGCAGCAGTATTTGGGCATGCTGTGATATGTCATCACTACTAAGTGAATTGCACTGGTTGACAGTTGGCTTCTGGGTGACCAATTCATGGTTTTGGTTATTACTTATAAAGTCCGTCCTGGCACTGAGCCTAATAATTTGAGATAACGCATAAGGACCTAGGGCCACATGAGTCTTCCTCTTTTTTGCAGCCCCATGACCTTGAGTAGGAAAAGCTGACTGGACAGTTTCTTACTTGAATGTAGGAATCACATGAAATCTATGGTGCATAACTTAAAACAGGCCTATCACAAGTAAAATGAAATAAAATATAACTCCATAAATTGCTTTTCAGAAATACATCCTATTGAATTCAAGGGGATTTACTTCATGTAATGTATATAATATTATAATCTAATTAAAATAACAGGAAGTATTTTGGAGTTTAAGAAGATTATTGAATAAACAAGCGTTAAGATTTTATTACAAATGTCTTAATTATTTAATCCAAAAAATTAATTGGTCAAACACAGCTGTCTTTATCAGGAACATAACTTTTTTTATTCTATTCATCTTTACATTATCTTCAAAAATATTAATTTCTTCCAGATATCCCTGCGTAAATTTCATTGAAACAGAAAGGATGCTTTCTCCCCCCTCCTCAAATATTTTTAATAAAAATATTCAAATATTTTCCCCTATACTTTTGCAAAACCTGGTTTATTCCCAAGCCTACTGAGACTGGGACTCATGTCCTTCAGTGATAGCTTGAATGATGAGTTGCTATTATTACATATCAATAGAACCACCTCAGTCATATTGTGTCAGACTCAACATTTCAAGTATTTGTATTATTCTGTTCCACTCACACTACTGTATAATAAGTTTGATTTATTTATTTATTATGCCATCACTCTGCTAAACAAATTCCCTCAACACTGTCAAACTATTTACTAAATCTGCACTACTATTAATCTTCTCATCATTCCCATCACCCATCTCCTTCCACTTATGACTGTAACTTTGTTGCTTGTATCTGTTCTGCCCCCCTCAACCACCCCCAGAAGACACACAAGTTGACTGTATTTGCCAGCAATTTATTCTTGCTACAGATATCAGCTCTGGCAACGAACCTGCAATTGCCTGCCAAGTCCTCCTTATCTCTTCAATGCTACTGCGGTCTGTTGCTGGAGCAACCCAGAGTTCAGAAGTAAACAGAAGTCCGAAAAGCCAATTCCTGATCTTGCACTAAGGCAGCCAAAGTTTCCAAAAGTCAGTTTTTGTCTGTCACGGAGCCCAAAGGCAGCTCCACCCACTTTTATACCCTGTGGGGTGTGGCTCCGTGACTCAGCACTCCCTGGGCCAGCCCCTTCCTTTCTTTTGCTGCGCACACTTCACTCGGCGTCGCTGCCTTGCATCTAGCCATGATTGATCCTCCTCAGCTGGCTCTTGGGGCATTGCCAGGGGGAAGGAGGGGTCAGGGGAAAGAGGCCATGTCAGCTTCTCCTCCTCCACCTGGCCTGCCTCTGGAATCTGGAGCGGAGCCAGAGAAGAAGTTTCTGCAGAGGGAAGCCCTGTCGGCTCTTCCCCCTCACTCTCCGAGTCACTCTCTGCCAGGAAGCCCGGCTCGGGGCCCGCAGACACAACAGTCTCCTTACGATTTATACTGATATTGTTTCCCGATTGCTTATTTGTAGCCTATGACTATCATTAAGTGTTGTATCATTAAGTGTTAAATTTGTACCCTATGACTATCATTAAGTGTTGTAAGTGTTGTACTTTGATGAAGGTATCTTTTCTTTTATGTACACTGAGAGCATATGCACCAAGACAAATTCCTTGTGTGTCCAATCACACTTGGCCAATAAAAATTCAATTCTCTTCTCTTCTCTTCTCTTCTCTTCTCTTCTCTTCTCTTCTCTTCTCTTCTCTTCTCTTCTCTTCTCTTCTCTTCTCAAGAAAAATTATATACGGCCATCCAATTCATTCATGGTGACTCCAGGCAGCCTACAGAAGTAAAACCTCTAATACAAAACCCAATAAACCTCCATCCCCTTAGAAATAACAATCAAACAAACCCCTTGATGGGTTCCGTATCACCCTATGGTCTCCAAGACACCTGGCAAAACCATGTTTTCAGGGCCTTTCAAAAGTATATCAATGTGGGGCCAATATTATTTCTGCAGCGATGATGTTCCAAAGTGAGGGAGCCATCATGGAGAAGGCCCTTGTTCTTGGTCCCACTAGATGGAGCTCCTTAATAGAGACGACGGGTAACATAACCTGCCTCCCCCTGTGATGGTGAGGTAGATGAAACTTGGAAAAGACAGTCCTTCAAATAATTGCCCCTCCATTTTTTTTAAAGCTTATTGTGTCACATTGATGATTCTTTGGAGTCAACAATACATATGTTGATTGTGTTAAGACAGATTCCTCTGAAAAGTTAATCCTCTAACATGAAATTACTATATAATTTTCCTAGCTTTATTTTCCTCTGACCTCTTTCTTTCAGCTGTGGGCACTTCTACACAAGGTGTTTGTTTTGTTTTTGAATCAACTCGTATTGCTTTCTGTGATCTTCTTCATCAGTTCAGCCAATTTATTTCTCTCAGCTGTACTAGAAGAGCTGCAGATTCTGGAACTCCATAGAAGTTGGAAGCAGAGCAAGTTGTTTCCTCATTTTACTTATTTTTTCTCTTGGCTCCTTATTTATTTATTTATTTATTTTTCATATTTTTATACCGCCCTATCTCCCTAGGGACTTCAAGGTGGTTGTTTGGAGGGGGAAGGCTAATGTTTCCCCCTCAAAACTAATGTTTAACAGCATAGTTTGACAGTATCCCCAGTACCCAATTGTATCTTTTTTTCTTTGATGTTTGCAAAGGTTTTGAGAATGTCCCCAGACCTACTGATAGTTCTGCAATATATATAAACACAATGATGACCAGTCACATTTCATATTTTGTTTACTGAAGGGTAATAGCAGCATCTGCAAAGGTCAGCACCAATACAAGAGGGGGGTAAATCATCTCCTGGTTTCTCTGCTCTGCTGTTTCTTGATAAAAGACAGCAAATAGCCATTTAGAAGCTACTTATTTAGAATAGTTCTGGATCAACAGAGTTTCATCCCCTCCAGGCAATATAAACAGTTTGCTCATTGCTGAAGGTTACAGCGGATTAATTCTCCAAAGCAAGTTGGATTGTTAGAGCTTCTCAGGAGCAACATAGAGCAGATTTAACTGCTGAAGTTCATAAGAATTCCCATGTTCGCCAGAAGTAATTTGTAAAGACAAATGAAAGCCTAGGTAAACTTGATCTTCATAAGGTGCACTTGGTTTGATTGTTGGTTAGGAAAACTACAATCATGGCTTCTGTTTGCACCATGATACTCAGAGCTGCTTGCCATTGGAAACATGGCAAATATATAGTCCATACTACATAGTACATACTACGTACATGGCAATGGAAAAAAACACTGTTCTTTCTCTCTTGGTTTCTGGCTGCTTCTGCCTGTGACAGGCTAACTGGGAGGTGCTTGTAATATGAAGAGATAGAGATTCTCATTCAATTTCATCTGTGTCTCACTTTGACCTCTAGGGCAGTGATGGTGAACCTTTGACATCCCCGCGTGCCGGCCTGCGTGCCAGAATTAGCATGCAAAACCATTCCGTGAGGTATGCGCGGCCCCACGGGCCTTCGCACACGTGGAAGCACCAATACCCAGAAGAGCGGTGGTCCATCGCGCATGCACGAGCCGGCACCCGAACACCCGGATACTGGCATGGAAATGCACCTAATGAACAGCTGGCCATCGTGAATGTGCTCAGTGTCAACCCGGAAGGTCAGGTGCCAGCCTGTGCATGTGTGACAGAACGCTGTTCTTCCAGGTTCCGCTGCTCCCATGTGCGTGATGGCCATCTGACCGGCGCACGTGTGATCACAGGAATGCAGAATAGGAGCCAGCAAGGCTGCGCATTCTTCGCGGGATGGTTTCATGTGCCGCTTCCAGCATGCCTACCATAGGTTCGCCGACACTGCTCTAGGAGATCCTTGCTTGTTTATTTATTTTTATTTATATTTAAATACATTTATTTTATTTATATTTATATTTCCTATTTCTTAACTACTCACCTCCCTCAGAGAGGGGCTCTGGGTAGTGTACGGTGTAATAAATGTTTAAACAACATATAGCATTAACATTAAACTATTAAGATTAATTTAAGTTTAATATTTAAAAGAAGAAGAAGAACTGAAGAAGCTTCTTGGATGAGAAGCAAAACTTCTTCAAAAAAACACCAAAAAGTCCAGTTGCCTCTTGGAAAAAATGCACCTTTGGGACAACCATGACCTGGATGATTGAGACTCTCCATTGAACATTTAGAAGTGTGGCAGTTGGAAAAATGCTCCTCCAAACCTAAAAATACCACTTTGAAGGCCCAATGTTTCTAAATCTAGAGTAGGACTTCAACATTTATGGTTAAAATGTCAGTCTTCTGCAACTAGATACTTTTACTTTTTGGATATATTAATTCCATGTCAGAATATTCTTTAAAAGTATGGGATGATCTGTCAGTCAAAGTATCAAGAGATTTTCTGATCTCACCCAAGCATAATTTTCTGGCCATCCTATGGATGGCCACAACAATCATCTGATAGGCCCAAAATATTTCTGGATCAGAACCAGTGGATTTAATCAGTTCCAACTTTACCACTGATTTCTTAGGGAACATTAAGCATGTCTTCTGTAGAGTTGTAATTTTATATATATTGTGTTTTCCACAATTTTCCCCCTTGGAGTAAGCACGGAAGCATTAGAATGGCGGTTACTGTCCTCTGAGGTGAATACTGTATTCCTATTTTGAGCAGGTTTATGCGCTGGAAACTGATCCTGTAACCAGAAGCCATATTTTTGTAATCAGCCTAGGACAAGAAGACTTACAACCCTGGATCCTCTTCCAAGGCAACATTCATTTGCTAATTATCTCTGCCAGACAAAGATGAGTAGGTTGATTAACACCTTTGACCTGCAGGGACCAGACTATCCTTAACCCCCTGAACTCAGATCTTCCTGAAATAGTTTGTGTCACTATCAATGCAGCTGGAGTATACTTCTCATATGACAAGTGGACGAGGAAACCTTCTTATTACTCATTTATAAACACAGCAATTTTCAGGGCACTTCTAATTGTGGCAGCAGTTAATCAAAAGGGCACGATTGCAGGGAAAAAAACTGTCAGTAGGTTTGGATTGTCAGGTGAATGTAGTTGACTTAAGTATCTTGATGTATCTTTATTTAGTTTCACTCTTGTTACAATCACCTGGTGTACACTTCACAGTGCTTAAGAATTCATCAACCCATTAACTACGGCATGAAGACATCTTCCTATTTTGAAGGGGCGTGCCCTCATGATGTCACTTCCATCTAATCTCCAAATTGCCTGACATAGCTTTTAGATGTTCCACTGTTGAAGTGATAAATTTTCTTCTCATCCTAACACAAGTCATGTTGTACAAGCAATCTACAACTCGGTGACAGACTACAGGGATGAGGTGGTTGTGGACAGTGACCTGCTGTCAGTCTTTTGAAGTACTCCAGACAAGAAGCACAAACCATGCACTAACAGCATTTTTACTGTAAGATTACAGTAACAGAATTTAGCAAGTCTGAAAACATTTGTTCCCTCATTTACTTTTATTTTCTAGAAAACTAGGAAGATTTTCCCCACGCTCCTTTTCCTCTTGTGTGATGAAAGTCCTTTTGCATGATAGTTGTCTGTTCTATGGTTCTTCCTTCTGTCTCCCATGGTCATTTCTGCATACCATGACATCTGCCTCGCTCCTATTCGCTGTATCATTCTAATGGGCAGAAGGAATAACACAGAATCAGAAGGAGCTGCTATGGTAAGGGGTTTTTTTAATTTTAAAACCTGACTCCAGGCAGAACTATAACCTTAGAACACATCTCAGACAAGACCTTCCCTAGTTCTCTCAAAGATAATGGAAGGGAGGGAGAAAGCATATTCACACTTTCAAGATTCTGTTACCATACTCTTATAATAACAGTATTATTGGCCTGCATGTCTTTGTTTCTCTAATCTGGTCTACATCAAAATGAAAGCATTTTTTTGCTTTCAAACCAGAAGTGGGCTCAGCAGGTTCTGACCAGTTCTGGAGAACCGGTAGCAGAAATTTTGAGTAGTTCGAGGAACTAGTAAATACCACCTCTGACTGGCCCTGCCCCAATGTATTTTCTGCCTCTCGAGTCCCAGCTGATTGGGAGGAAATGGGGATTTTGCAATATCCTTCCCCTGGAGTGGGGAGGGAATGGAGATTTTACAGTATCCTTCTCTCGCCACGCCCAACAAGCGATGCCCAAGCCACGCCATGCCCACCAAGCCATGCTCACAGAACCGGTAGTAAAAAAATTTGAAACCCACCACTGTTTCAAACCTGAAGATTCAAACTAGCAATTTCTTCTTCTTCTATATTTGAAGAGAGAATACTCCTCCTCTTCACCGGCCTGTTTGGAAAGGATCAGAAACTCTTGTTTGTTATCATCCTAATTTCTTGTAGTTAGAATCATAGAATCATAGGGCTGGAAAGGACCTTGGAGATCTTCTGGTTCAATTGTCTGTCCATAGCAGGAGACCTTATTTAATCTCAGACAAATGGCTGTTCAATCTTTTCTTGAATGTCTCAAAAAATAGAGCAAGCTGTTCCATTGATTAATTGCTTTTACTGTCAGGAAATGTCTCCTTAGTTCCAAGTTGGATCTCTTTGGAGTGGTACTATCACTTCTCCTAATCTTGATGCTATTCTTTTGTTGATGCAGCCTAGGACTTTTGTTGATTTTTTTTTTTTGGGTGAGCTGCAGCACACTGCTGGCTCATACTTAAGTGGTAGTCCACTAGGATAGCTAGATCCCTCTCACACTTACTACCTTTGAAAAGTTTCATTATGCCAGGAGAAAGTTCCCCAGCTTTATTTTCCCCCTTCATGTATTATGCAAACCATTCTCCTAGCATTGACTCACAAAGAAACCCTCAACACTGTTGTAACTTTGAAAACATTATAGCTAGTAGCACATTGAAATTGTGATTGCCTGTTATAAAAGCAGTCAGGAAAAAACTACAACAGAGTTTTGATGAAAAACAAAGGCAGGGGGCCACTTTGAAAAATGCAATGTTTTTTACAGCAATCAAGACATTCATGAGATACAAAATCTATGCAGGTAGAACTGTTTCATGACCAAGTGATCTATATGCCTCCTTTTCTTATAATTCTTTCTCTTTTAATCAGACGTGAACTACTGGCTTTACAAAACTAAATTTCACAATCACTCTAATAAAGGGTTGTTGTCTAACAGCTCTTGTAAATTTTGGGAATGTGGCCACCATGCTGTTCTTACAAATGATGAGTCTGTGGGCCATCTTATTTTCTCTAATCCTTCTATTTTGAGACGAGAAGGTAATTATGTAGTCCGGGCGAAGCAGAAGGTATCATGTGCTTTAACAAGCTGCTGAAAAGCTCTCATTCCTTTCATGGTCTGTGAATGAGGTTATGGAAATGGGAAAGCATTTTCTATTTAGACCTGATTCTCACTCTCATGTGGATATTCCCTTTGGAACCTGAAGGAGAATTTGTATAATGACTCCCCATGAACTAGAGTCTGCTTTAGTCATGATTAGGTCACATACCATATTTATACTTATCACATCTCTGTCTACCTCTTTCTCACCAGAATTAGGCCCAAGGAAGCAGAAGATGTAGCCAAATTAACACATTTGAACAATTCAGAAACTGTTTTGAATCATAACCACTGCGAGAGCAAAAATAAGCAACATTCAGACTGGAGGCAACTAATGAGAAAGCAATAGTAAGAAAGGTGAGGGTTCCTTTAAAAGGTGCTATTTAAAGCAGGGGTTTTGTAACTTTTACAGACTTCAGAACCTTAGTTAGTTTTTTTTTTTTTTAATCCCAGAACCTCTGCTCAAAAGGCAAAATGTTCGCACTAGAAAATTGGTTTTGAGTGCTTTCTAGTTCCCCAATGATGATGAACTTTTTTTTCCTGTAGTGTCTCATGGAACCCCTCAAATTCTCATGGATATTATAGTTCAGCAGAACAGTTATAAAAACCCTGATATAAGGCACAATTCTTCTGAAAGACTGGCAAAAACAGCCAGTGTAGTTTCACAAAGGAAGGGATCTTGCAAAGGTAGATGGGACATTTTAAAATAGAGAGTTTAAAAGCACAACAAGTAATCCTAATAAGGAAAATGTGAACTCTGTAGAACAGGGGTCTCCAACCTTGGCCTGGAGGACTTCAACTCCCAGAATACCCCAGCCAGCTTGCAATGCCTTGTTTTAGAAGAGAACATACATTCATCTGGCAATTATGAAGAGCAGAATGAAGAACAGGTTTGGGATTGATATACATATCGCATTTATTCTGAGTAAATTTAAATCTCAGGGGCCAGATGACTTTCATCCTAGGATAATGAAGGAATTTACTGATGAGGTTCAGCTGACCCCTTACATAATGTAAATACACTGTAAAGTGTCAAACAACAGGAAAAGAGTAAATGACTCTTATCTTCAAAAAGAGAGGAAAGGGGGATCTAGGGAGCTGCCATTCTATCAGTTTAACACTGGTATCTGAAAATATTCTGGATCAGTACATAAAATGATTTATAAGCAATGCAGAGGTAAGCAAGATCTGTCAAGAACAAGTCTTGTCAAAAGAACTTTAATTTTTTGCACAGTGAATCTTTTCTAACACTGGTAGATTATAGGAATGTTGTAAACATAATATACCCCGATTTCAGAAAAACATTTTAAAAAAGTATTCTATGATTTTGTAATTAGCAAAGCAGTTAAATGTGAATTGAGTGGCATTATTGGTAAGTGACACATAGGTAGTCTGAAAAGCATATTAATTGTTCCTCATCAAATTGTAGAGAAATAGGGATGGTGCCACATGATTCAGTCCTGGTTCCTCTACTTTTCAGTATTTTTTATTAATGTCTTGAGTTGAAGAAAGGAAATCCTTATATATTTATATATTTGCAGAGAATAAAATTCAAAATAATCTGGAAAGATTAGAGAAGTGGGATTAAAATAACAGAAATCAAATATACCATGCATAAGATAGAAATCACTTGGCTTGATAATTTTAATTGTGAAAAGGATTTTTGAATACTGGATTAGTAGCAGTTCCATTTGGCTGTCAAAAAAGGCAAATTCAGTGTACATGAGTATAGTCCAAATCATATGAAACTTGGTGTTAGGTTATTCTGTATTGATCACAATTTACCACCAGTATTAAATCTATTTTTTTGTTTTATACTTTCAGGACTCAAGACAAACTGGGACAAGTTCAGAGAATGTAGTAAGAATGATCAGGGTGTACAGTAGAAATTAAAAGCTATGACTGGCAATTACATAAACTGGAAATCTTTAATCTGAAGAAAATTGAAGTGATAGCATTCTTCAAATAATTGAAAGGAGGTCACTTTAAAGAAGGCCAAATTCTTTATTAGCTTAGTAGGTAGAGTACGAAACAACATATTTATGATAAAAGAACTGCATATGCTAAATTAATTAAATAAATAAATTAATGCTGGAAAAGTTTGCTATAGTAAATTTGATGGTGTAAATAATTACTCAGAAAGACGGAGGACTCCACGAGTGTTTAAAAGAAGCTAGACAGCCTTTTGTCAGGGATCCTTTGAATTCCTATACTGGAGTTTAAATGGTCTCGTCTGATTCCATGGTTCAATTTCATAATACGGTACCAACCTTGATTCTTCCTGGATTGGATGCTTCCCTTCACCTTCCATATGAACCCCACAGAAATATGCTAAATTGTCTTTTTGCAACAAGTAGGCATCATTCAGGATTTGATCTGTGAACATTGACGAATACTTTGCAAAGAATGAGAAGCAGCAGGAAATGACCTTATATGCGCAATGCATTTTTCTCTCTGGGATTTGTTCATTCATCTGGTGAAAGCTGTTTCAAACTCAGTGTTGTCATGTCTCATTGTGAAAAGGCATATCAAATTTCAAAGGCTTTGCAGACTGGTTTCCAAATGAAATACGATATGATTTAGTTTTTCTGGGAGAAGATTACATATTAGAATTATGGACATAAGAGCAAAAGGGGCAAAATTGTTTATTATGTACCGAAGTATTCTAAGTAACTAATGACCTTCAAGCCCCACATATTCATCAGTGAAAAGTTTCTAATTAATCATGTTTTACATAGTTAATTAATGTTCATGTTTTTCTACTTTCTCTAAGATAGAGTGGCTATCTATGACTTTCCAGATACTGCCAAACTGCAACTCAAAGTGGCCTCGCCTAGTAAGATGTAGTTCCAGCTATGTTTATCTATCAGTTTATCATCCACCCACCTATCCATCCATCCATTAACACATTTATATAGCCAACCAATAATAAGACACTCTGGGTAGCTTATAAAATTTAAAATATCCATCATATAATAAAACCCCATAAAACAACTCATCCCTGGCAGTGATTGTTAAGTTCTCCTTCGCAAAAACACATTTGCAACAAAAGGGAATTTTGACTAAGTCTTATATAAATTAATGGAATGGATTTGTAATAACTAGGGTACAGTATTATTTTTGTCAGTGGCATCTAATTGAAACCATATTTGGCTGAAGAGTACCCAAATAATACTCTCAATAAATACATAATAAGTTTCCAGAACAGTTGTCTGTAAATAAAATAAGTTAGCATCTATGCTGATGTACCAAATTTAACAGATTAACAGAGTTGGAAGGGACTTTATAGGTCATTTAGTCCAACCCCACCACTCAAGCAGGAGACCCTGCACCATTTCTGACAAATGGCTATCCAATTTTTTCTTGAAAGTCTTAAGTGATGAAGCTCCCACAGCTTCTGAAGGCAAGCTGTTCCATTGGTTGATTATTCTCACTGTCAGGTTCCTCTTCATTTCTAGATTGAATATCTGCTTGGTCAGTTTCCATCCATTATTCCTTGTCTGGCCTTCAGGTGCTTTGGAAAACAGCTTGACCCCCTCCTCTCTGTGGGGGGGTCCAACCCCTCAAGTATTGGAAGACGGCTATCATGTCTCCCCTAGTCCTTCTCTTCACTAGACTAGCCATTCATGTAACTATTCTTCAAATTGCAATTATTTAAACTCACCCAATCTTCAGAGTTTAATGGAATCAATATTTTACGTATACTACTACACAGTATACTTACGGGACCGCCTGCTGTTACCTCATGCCTCCCACCGACCCGTACGCTCACACAGAGAGGGACTTCTCAGGGTGCCGTCCACCAAACAATGTCGGCTGGCGGCCCCCAGGGGAAGATCCTTCTCTGTGGGGGCTCCTACTCTTTGGAATGAACTTCCCCCTGGTTTACGCCAAATATCTGACCTTCGGACCTTTCGCCGCGAATTGAAAACATATCTGTTTGTTCGCGCGGGGCTTTCTTAAACTGTTTAGATTCTGAATTTAAATTTTATTTAAATTTTAAATTGGGGTTTTTAGATTTTTAAATATTTTAATTCTTCGGCCAAATTGTATAATAAGTTTTTAAATTTAGTTTTAATTGTACGTTTTTTATTTTTATCTTGGCTGTACACCGCCCTGAGTCCTTCGGGAGAAGGGCGGTCTAGAAATCTAATAAAATAAATAAATAAATAAACAGTATATGAAAAGTTTCATAACCATTAAACACTACAGAGGCTGTTCTGCACAAATGTGAAGTTTACTGGCTAATAAACAGATATCTGAGAATTTCAATTTCAAATCTTTATTGTCAGTGCACAACATATGTACAATGAGATTGGTTGAACTCCTCAGTGCACCCTAAGGAAATGGAGCCTTTGTTGGGCCTTCCGGGCCACCTGGATTGTGTTGTTTTTCCAGGTGAGGTCTTTGCTGAGATGGACTCCCAGGAATTTAAAGGAGGAAACTCTCTCTACACACACCCCCTTGATGTAAAGTGGAGCAGGTTCCTCTCTCTTCCTCCGGAAGTCCAACATCATCTCCTTGGTCTTGCTGATGTTCAGGTGCAGGTTGTTTTTTAAGCACCCTGTGGATAGTTTTTGAACCTCCACCCTGTATGCTGTTTCATCTCCACCTGTAATAAGACCCAGTACGGTGGTGTCATCTGCAAACTTAATGATCACAGTGGATGAGTCAGACGATACACAATCATGTGCGTATAGTGAATACAGGTAGGGACTAAGCATACAGCCCTGTGGAGAGCCAGTGCTAAGCTTCAGGGAGGTGGATATGACAGACCCAACCTTCACCATTTGTGGCTGGTCCCTCAGAAAGTCTTTGATCCAGTCTCTTCCAGATGGAAGAGGGAAAATCCAAGTCAGTCAGCTTTTCGATAAGGATGCTTGGCAGAATGGTATTGAAGGCCCGCTACAGAATGTAAAGCAGTAGCTATGGCATTGTCTGTCGACCTATTCCCCCTGTAGGCAAAATGATGTTTGTCAAATTTCGGTGAGAGGCATGTCCTAAGGAGCTGGAGAACCAATCTCTCGAAGCATTTCATCACTATGGACTACAGAATGTCTGGTCCTAGTCTTAACATGGATCCTGATTTGTGTTTGCCCTCTTCAACCTCATCCTATTTTTCACTGAAGCCCTGCTTTATGAAGATGCCACATCATTTACCGGGTTACCATGGAGGGAAATGGTGGTTGCCAGGTGATGAGTCATCACTGCCATAGTAAGCCTTAATTATTTCCTGCAAATTAATTGTAATGCCCCAGTTTTGCCAGTGGGACAATAATGGAGAAAGGACATTTGGGGAGGGTCCTGTTATGAGAGGAATATAGCCTGAAAAAATTGTTTAGTTGATTATGCAGTTCTCTGCCAAATATTTGTGCTATCCAAATTCAAGTCTTGTATTACTTAATTAGCACCTTGAATGTATATGAGATAAAATAAGGCCTTTATTGTCTAAAAACTGGGACTTTGAGGTGATTTCTGTCCTAAGACTAAAAAAAAAACAATACCCCAATCCTGCTTTAAATTGAGATTTAGAAAGAAAGCAGCAGCAGGTAAGTTTGGATAGCCATACCATAGGTGCTTACACCTATTTTATCTAATCCAGTTATTGATAGTATGTTTTATTGGAAAATGAACCAGCTCAGTTAAGTACATGAGATCAGTCAGAATGACCACAGCAGCCTAATTAAAAGTAAATACCAACGCAACTGAAATATTAGTAAAATGACTCTTCTAGACTGTCTCCTCTAAGCTGGAAAGAAAATTTTAAGAGGAAAGAGGTCAGTTATATGGAATAACATTTGTGCCATGTTATTTGTGCCACGTACAATGTACTAATGGAACAAAAGGATAAAATGATACAAAGAACCAAAAAGCTACAGTTATATCTTGTTACTGTGCTTTCACAGATGCCTATACTTTTATTCTATACATCCCTGAGCACAAACAAAACTGATTTAGCCTTAAATTTGACAGATTAGACTCACAGACCATTGTAATATTCTGCAATAGGTCCCAAACCCATAGGTCCCAAATTTTGTAATAATTTTGTCCCTTGTGCATCTCAACATCTCCAAAGCATGATACATGCTTTGTACAAGCAATTTTGGTGACTTTTTAATGATTTATCTTTAGCTCTAATGATCCCCAGCTATAGATCATTTGTGGAACACTCTTAAAGAAGATATTGTAAGAGATGTGCCCCTGTCAGTACCTCAAGCAGTAGACTTGTGTCTTAATGTCCCAAAACGTTTGGTGGTCTAGAACAAAATCCTTGCTGAAATTTTAACGCTGAGCTGCCCTAATTTTTATACATAAAATATTCTGGAAATACGGGGGTACCTAGTGCTCTCTGAACCTGGCTGTTTTCTTGCAGATATTTCATTACTAAACTAGGTAACATCAATATTAGTAGGGAGTGGAGTTTGCTCTCATTTTATGTTCAAGGGGTTTGCCCTGACAGGGCAAGGAAACAACCAAGCTACCAGAGCACCTGGGACCCCACAGTTCAACCCTGAGTTACAAACATTCTCTTCTGTCCAATTTTATTTTGTCCCTTGTGCATCCCAATAAAACAAAATAACCCAACCAAACAGATATGTTATAGCTTAATGCTATGTATGAACTAAGCTAGAATCTGGTAGTGAATCAGCTTAAAATGTTGTATTCTTGAAACAGAATCATTACTGTGAATAAAGCTTTTCTTTACACACACACACACATCTGTAAACTGACTGCTTATCACCTAAATTTTCTCCACATAACACATTTGATGAGTTAATACTAAACATTCACAATTCCCGTGGAATAACTGTAAATGGAATTATAGGGCTGCTGGATTCAAGGTCCAAAGCAGTCAGAAAGCATTCAACAGCAGCTTCATTTTTGCCCTGAGCATGAAGGACTTCTCCAAGGCTGTTCCAGGCCTTGTGGCTGGTACTCTGTATCTGGACTGCATCCTGAAGAACCTTCTGAGCCAAATTTCTTCGCCCAAGCTTGTTGAGTACCAGTCCCTGCCAAAGGAAAAGTAACTCAGTGTTAATCACAACAAAACTTAATTGTTTGATGGATAAAAACAGGAGAATAAGAAGATACTGAATCAGGCTAATATTCCATATTGTCAAAGTCTCTGTCAGAGTAGCAATATCTATGCAGACTGCAAAAATCTTGACAACCACTAGATGGCAGTGAATTGACATAAGAAACTATAATTACTACGGTTGCCCAGAATTTTGCAGGCAAATTATGGTAGCTCTTTCTTGGATTTCACCCAGAATCTTTTTCAGACTGATTTGGCAATTCCAGGAACTAAACCTGGATGCTATGAGCTGTAATACTGAGCTATATATAGTCCTTTTTCTTAAAATACAAGTATAATGACAAAGTATTCCAAATGATTTCCTTAAACATAAGCAGTGTATCGTTTAATTTGTGGCCTGATATTTTTTGCTTCGTTAGTGAGCTCCAATTCCTCAAATTTTCATTCCAATTCTCCCTTGATACTTTTAAGAACCCTCAGTTCAGCAATGGAATGTCTAGAAATACTGAAAAATTCTCCAGTAATTGCACCATGTCCTGGTACTTGATGTTGATTTGGGCCATAAGAACACAGATGGTGCATTGGACAAAAAGTGTCTTATAGGAACATCCCCCAAGCTTATGGAACATTTTGCTTTTGGAACATTCACAGCAGTGAAAAGCATTGCATTGTTGTACTCTGAGATGGAAATATACTCTAGCTCTGAAGAATAAAACCAGTATTCCCCAACCCAGTAGCTTCCAGATGCATTAAGACTGTAAATGCCAAGATTATTATCTTCCATAAAGCATTACAACAAACATTCCCACAATGTATATGAAGAAACTGATGCATAGACTTGTGAAGGTTGATACACAGGCCCATGGCCAGATTTTTTTCAACACCTGAAGGGCCCCTTGACTGACAGGAAGATACCAAATACCGAAGTGTCTCTTAGGATGACCAAGAGAAAGACAACTTCTTTTTTGTTATCATCTTTAGTTTTTAACAAAAGAAAATATTCTGAATCCTAAAGAGCTTCCCCTTACTCAGGTACACCCATAAAATATCTTGGACTACAACTGCTGTTAGCGTAGGCCAAGCTGGCAGTAATGATGATTCTGCCTACTGCCAAAGATACCAGATGCTGATTCCAGCCCAGTTGCTGTGGGTTGGATAACTTGTCTATCAAGGCCGTCTCCAGGAGAGCTTTCTACCAGGTTCGCCTGGTGCGCCAGTTGCGCCCCTTTCTAGACCGGGATGCCCTATGCACGGTCACTCATGCCCTCGTGACGTCTCGCCTGGATTACTGCAATGCTCTCTACATGGGGCTCCCCTTGAAGGGCATCCGGAGGCTGCAGTTAGTTCAGAATGCGGCTGCGCGGGTTATAGAGGGAGCCCCTCGTGGCTCCCGTATGACACCAATCCTGCGCAGACTGCACTGGCTACCTGTGGCCTTCCGGGTGTGCTTCAAGGTTTTGGTAACCACCTTCAAAGCGCTCCATGGCATAGGGCCGGGTTATCTACGGGACCGCCTACTGCTACCGAATACCTCTCACCGACCCGTGCGCTCTCACAGAGAGGGACTCCTCAGGGTGCCGTCAGCTAGGCAGTGTCGTCTGGCGACGCCCAGGGGAAGGGCCTTCTCTGTGGGGGCTCCCACCCTCTGGAACGAACTCCCCCCAGGACTCCGTCAGCTTCCGGACCTCCGAACCTTCCGTCGCGAGCTCAAGACACATTTATTCATCTGTGCAGGACTGGCTTAGATTTTAAATTTATAGGGGTTTTAAATTGGTTTTAATATTTATATTTATATTTTTTAATAATTCGGCATTAGAATAAGTTTTTTAATGATTATCTTAATTTGTATATAAATGTTTTATGTGCCTGTGAACCGCCCTGAGTCCTTCGGGAGATAGGGCGGTATACAAATATGAATAATAAATAAATAAATAAATAAATAAATAAGATGTTTGAAGTAACTGCCTAATGCCCTTCACCCAGTAGATTTGGAAGAATAGTTATGAACAACAATTTATTGCACTGTATTTATACTGGTAGTCCTTGACATACAACAGTTCATTTAGTGACGGTTCAAAGTTACAACATACTGAAAAAAGTGACTTATGACTATATATCACACTTACGACCTTTGCAGCCTCCCCATGATCATGTGATCAAAATTCAGATGCTTAGCAACTGATTCATACTTATATGAACGTTGCAGAGTCCCAAAGTCACTTTCGCAACCTTTTGACAATTAAAATCAACGGGGAAGCCAGATTCACTTAACAACTGCATTACTAACTTATCGACTGCAGTGATTCGCTTAACAACCGTGACAAGAAAGGCTGTAAAATGGCGCAAAACTTGCTTAACAAATGACTCACATAGCAACATAAATTTGGGTTCAGTTGTGGTCTTAACAATTGTGGTCTTAACAAAACAACCTATATAGAAAACAACAAGCATGACCACAGATTGTAGCACTTATATGCTACTAAAACACTTCTGTTTGTCTGTGATCTTCAATTGGGCAAAACAATGCATTACTTAAAGAATCTTTTCTTTTATGTACACCAAGAGCATATGCACCAAGACAAATTCCTTGTGTGTCCAATCGCGCTTGGCCAATAAAAAAAAAAATTCTATTCTATTCTATTCTATTCTATTCTATTCTATTCTATTCTATTCTATTCTATTCTATTCTATTCTATTCGTCCAAAGTCTGGACCTTTTCCTCCTCTGGGATTGAAATTGACAAAGCTGCCACAGACAGTTGTGGTTACATGATCATCATTTCCAACACTCCCTGCCAATTTTCCACAAGGAAACTCAATGGGGAAGCTCGCAAGAAGTTGGAAGTTGCTTCCACTGCTTTTTTGTCTGTCTCCAGTCATTCTGTTCTGCAGTTTAAGGCACAGGAAACGTCTCTGAAACAATTACTCAGTGGGTCACGGATTGTCTAGTTAACAATAAAATGAAGGACCAAGTAAAAACCAGAACAGATTTGAATCTTTCTCAAGGTCCCTAGGGAAAAAAAAAATGTTTAAAACTGATAGTCTACAGCAGAGGTGTCAAACTGGATTTCTTCGAGGGCCGGATCAGCATTGTAGTTCTCCTCTGAGGGCCGGGGGGGGGGGAGGAATGGGACAGACGTCTCCTATACATGGAGACCCCTGTTTTGGCTGGCAAAGTGCTGCTGGAGGCTGGGGAGGCCGAAAAAGGGCCTTCGGCCAGTATTTCCAGGCTGGCCCTATGGACTAGATTTAAGCACCCCCGCGGGCCAGATCCGGCCCGTGGACCTTGATTTGGCACCCCTGGTTTCCAGCTAGTCCTTGATTTACAACAGTTTAGTGATCATTCACTAAACTTACAACGGCATTGAAAAGAGTGACTTATGACCATTTTTACAATTATGGCCGTTGCAGCATCCCCAGGGTCACATGATCAGACCTGATTCATGGCAGTTGCAGTGTCCCAGGGTATTTGATCACCTTTTGAGACATGTAAAATCAATGGGGGAGTCAGATTCACTTAATAGCCGTATGATTAACTTAACAACTGCAGTATTCACTTAACAACGGTGGCAAGAAAAGTCGCAAAAATGGGGCAAAACTCACTTAACTGTCTCACTTAGCAACAGAAATGTTGGGCTCAATTGTGGTTGTAAGTTGAGAACTACCTGTACTTTTTTATGGAGGTAATGGTCTACCCCTCAAACACCTCTTCTTATTTTTTCTTTTTTTGTGTGTCATTGCTATTTTCCATATTTTACTTTTGTTAAGGAAAAATGAGGAAGAGGGGCTCAATAGACGATTTCAAAACACAGAAAACTCGGGAGGCACATCTTTATGAATTTTGGTCCCAAGCCAGTCACATTCCCTTGAAGTGGGAGTGGGCAAGGGGATGATCAAGCCCGTAGATCCAGCTGCTCTGATATTTGGAAAAGAAGGGTGCCAGCTGCTATGCTACGGATGAGGAGTCAGGCAGCATTACATTGGTACTTCTTTCATCTCACCCAATGCTTCTTCAGGGGGAGGGCTGACATGGGAGGGGACATTTATACAAAAAAGCAACAGCCACAGATCTGTCTGGATTGGATGAAGAATCACAGTCTGAGGACAACTCCCCCCACCTCAAAATAAATAAATAAATAGAGAGCTATGTATTTTTGACTCTGGAAAGCTAGTATGACACACAGCACTGAACGCTCTGTTTCCCTGAAGAAACCTCCCCTTGAGAGCTGCAAAGTTCTGGCAGAATTTTACATCTCCCTACAGAGTCTGGCAAGTGGTAAACAATGCCTCCATGTTATTGCTGTGTATAGTCCAGCTGGGATCTGCCCACGATGCAGAATGGAAAGGTGGAGCGGGGGGGAGAGAGAGAGAGGGAGGGAGACGGAGAGGCGGGAGCAACAAGAATATTCATGCATCCTCCTGCAGAAGGCAATTTATATTTTTAGCTGGGCTCTTTCTCTCTCTCTCTCTCTCATTCTCTTTAGTAGGTTTCCTAATGAAAGTTCAGTTTCTCAGTTTCCATAGAAACACTTCTTGTTAAGGTGCATGAATAATTTCATAAAATCAGCAGAGATTGAGGGAACATTAGAAGTGTGTGTGTGTGTATGTGACAAATAACCGCACCACCCTATTGCCATTTCAAGTGAAAGTAAAACTGCTATTCCCTTTTGTTTTGATAAGTGAAGTATTTTCCTCAAATCAATATAGAAATCAAAATCAGTCATGAGCCTTTTGAATACCCTGGAGCTTTTAAGATCTTTTTTTCTTCCCATCTCTTTTTCACTCAATTATATCTCAGGATAGGAAAGAATTTCCCACTGTTGGTAAAAGCATAAGAACCCTGCTGGGCATTCTGGTGGCATTCTGATCTCAGAAATATCCCATAATAAGGACCAGGACCCTTTTCCACTGCTGCCCACACCTGGCATGGAAGATGCATTGCTTTTAAACTTGAAGTATCTGTTTAAATCTGAAGAACACCATCCTGTATTTCCCTTTAAAGCTCCCTAAACCAACAGCAACCAAAAATATCATACACAAATTAGGTATCAGTATGGGAAAAATATATTTTTTAATCCAGATAATGCTCTTTTCTACTTGTTATCACATGCAGGGCTGGTTCTAGGCCTAGGCAACCTATGCAGTGTCCATTCTAGGCAGTGTGCCAAATTTTAGGGGGCACTATTATTATTATTTATTTTATCACATTTATATACCGCCCTATCTCCCTAGGGACTCAGGGCGGTTCACAGGCAAGTAAAAAGTACATATAAATACAAACTAAAATACAATTAAAAAACTTATTCTACATGGACCAATTATTAAAAAGCAATATAAATAATAAAACCCATTAAAAACCAGTATAAATTTAAAATCTAATCCAGTCCTGCGCAAATGAATAAGTGTGTTTTAAGCTCGCGACGAAAGGTTCGGAGGTCCAGAAGTTGACGAAGTCCTGGGGGGAGTTCGTTCCAGAGGGTGGGAGCCCCCACAGAGAAGGCCCTTCCCCTGGGTGTCGCCAGACGGCATTGCTTAGCTGACGGCACCCTGAGGAGTCCCTCTCTGTGAGAGCGCACTAAAATTAAAAAAATCTTCCAAGATACTCAATATGCATATAATATCTGATAATCTTTTTCTGTTGCTTTAGAATTTTTACTCTTTTCAAAAACACCTACAAGGCCACTTGAGTGGTAGCGAACAATCGCTAACCAGACATTGCAAGTCATGAAAAAGAAATTATGTTTACATCTATTACATTCAAGAAGCTGATAATATTACTGAAGTAAGACAAAGCTCTGATGGGAAGATCCTAAGTGAGCGGATTGTGAGACTATTTATTTATCAAAGTTATATTTGGAAAAGCGAAAACATCACACATTGTATGCCAGAACACCCGCTCGAGGGTTAAATATAATTTTGCAGAATAGTTGCCATATGACAGCAATGGATGCTGATGTAATTAGAATTTCTGTGATTCACTGTAAATAGGATGAAAATATTAGAGGAAAAAAAGCATTGTCCAGAGCTGAAAATCATAAGCATACACTTCAAAGACTCAAAGAAAATAAAAGAAACAAGATTGTCTTTTTGAAATTCCTAACAAAATTGGAAGATGAGCCAAAGCATAGGGAGTGCCAGAATATGAGTATGCCGAAGATGCCAAAAAGTCAAGAACCGGCCCTGAGCACATGGAGTTGTCCTGGCAACAAGCTGCCACAGATGACCCCAAATTCCATGTTGTCTACTTTTCAGTCATATACAAGTAGATGCCCTAAACAAAGGCTTGAAGGCTTCAGCATCAGAAAAGTTTCCTTCTCATTTTGTTTGATCTTATCAAATGCTCTGAAAAACTCACAGTCTTGTACATTTAATTTGCAATCTATTTTTCTGAGCGCATTTTTGAGCCACTATTCTACCGAATGGTACAATGTATCTACATGCTAATGGATGCCAGATGCTTTATTTATTTATTTTCATTTATTTGTAAAAATTATTGCTGCCTATCTCGCCATGGGGCTACCCTAGGCGGCTTACAATAATTAAAAGGAAGAAAATGAGAGGAGTGTAAACAGAAAAGAAGTAAAATAATAGAACAATAAACAGAAAATGACAAAGGAACACAATGAGAATAAAGCATCAATACGATAACCCAAAAGATGGATGGGTGGAGAGCAGAGAGCAAGAGGTGGGGAAGTGGAATCTGCCATCAATCCAGCAGGCCCCTCCTGTGTGGAATTTTCCCATTTGATCCCCAGGCCAAAGTTGTTTTACTGTGTTCCTCTCTGAAAATGATCATTTGCACCACTTTGATAATATTTATCATTTCTTATTTAATTGAACATTTCAATGCTATTTCAAAGTCATGGTAAGATACTGAAACTGAATACAGCATTTCAAATCAAAGAGCTTCAAACTATTCATTAATCAGTATTAAGTGCATGGCAACCAATGGAAATAAAAAGTCAACAAAGCAGTATGAGAGAATGTCATCCACTTACAGAGAGCTTTCTGAAACAGATTTTTGATGCTTGGGGAGAGACGGCAATGAAGTAGTGGAATGTCTTTATCTAACGAAAGGCTTTTTAGATTTTTGGCACCACTGACTCAAACAAGGCTCAAAGTCTTTCCTCCTACTGTTCCTCAAACAGTAATTAATGCAGAGTCTTTGAGTAAGATATTTTAAAGCAAGGAATATTAATCCTAAATATAACTGAAAGGCTATGTGAACCTTTCTGAGAACAGCCCGTCAAGAGCAAAATATGAAACGACATCTTATATACATGAATGTCATTATATTTGTCTTTTATATTAAATGTAAATGTATCGGAACATCCTAGAACAGGGGTCTCCAACCTTGGCAACTTTAAGACTTGTGGACTTCAACTCCCAGAACTTTGCTGGCTGAGGAATCCTGGGAGTTGAAGTCCACAAGTCTTAAAGTTGCCAAGGTTGGAGACCCCTGTCCTAGAACACATTCTCAAGCACCTGATCTAGTTACTTTGGGAAAAATGAAACTTTATCTTTATCTTGGAAGGTTGGGAATTACATTTAATGTCATATTGGTGAGGAGTTTGGACTAAAGAGAAGTTGGCATAATAAAATATTAGAAATGTAATAAAAAAAATTAAATGCCAAAGGTTATACGAGTTTTGAATAAAAATTAAGCCTCCAGGTCCTTAATATTAGTTTAAAGAGGGATCTTTTGATAAATGAAATCTGAAAATAATCCTTGAAAGGTGTTCTTTCATTGTTTGTATTTATTTCTCCACATAATAAATATCATTTACTGCACAATTCTACTAATGGTGGACAAGCTGCCTGAAGATTTAATTTTAAACAAGCCTTGCCTCTTCAACCAAATCTTTCACTGAATCAAACCAATGCCCATGAATCATCCTCAAATTTTGAAAAAAGGTGAAAGTCATATGGCAACAAGTCTGGGCTATTTATTGTATGGGGTAAGATGGTGGGATCCAATTCCACAATTGCCTCTGGGTGACTTGTCAGGTGTGAGATATAGCTTATGGCAAATGTTTCTTCTTGTGGTGAAGAAATTGAATCATTTCAATTGAATGAATCATTCAATTCATTGTTGAATCATTGTTTCAAAGCTTGAATGCTCCAGTGTAATGCTATGACTTCATAGTGGAGCCAGGTTCAAGGAAATCCATGTAAATAACATCACTTGCATATTCCGAAATTGTAATTATGATTTTTGCTGGTGAAACCTGGGTTTTGAAGGGTTTTTTTTTTACCCCATAGGTAAAGCTATGCCCAGCTGTCAGAATGCCATGAAAAATTCCTCTCCTACATTCTTGTAGCATGACTATTGTTGGCAAATTTCCATTCTTGAATTCCATCTCTGCTCTCAGAGATCTAGTATTGAAGAACATCAACAATGTGACTTGCATGTTGCTGTGAAATTCCAGGCTTGACAGCAATGTCCCTTTGAGGGATCTGCTGATTGTCCTTAATGAGTTCATCTATCTTTCTTATGTGAATCTTGTCAATTGCCATCACAGATAGGCTACTTTGTTCTTAATCAAACTAGTCAGCACCTCACAGTTCACCATTTTTACATTTTTTGACAAAGCAAAGAACATAGTATTTACATCAATTTCTTCATCCACTATAAAAAAAACATACATTCACCATCATCACCATAAAAATATCCATGTAACCCAGGGGTCTCCAAACTTGGCAACTTTAAGACTTGTGGACTTCAACTCCCAGAAATCCTCAGCCAGCAAAGTTCTGGGAGTTGAAGCCCACAAGTCTTAAAGTTGCCAAGTTTGGAGACCCCTGATTTAACCCATTTAAATTTCCGTTCCAGGGACTTTTTCAGTTAAAAATTCAATCATGGAACATTGCTTAAAGGGCATCAATGACTATTCACAGCAAGCTTCCATTGCAATGACAATTGCATCACAACTTTTTCTGATAAGAGCTTCTCACCAAAAAAAGTAGAAGGAAAAAGGCTAAAGAAGGTATCAGACCTAGCATGTCAATACTGCTAATTGTTGGCAGATTATAACATTAGAGGCATTACTTTCTATTCAACCCTTGTACAATATGCCACAGATGTGTTCCTACAAATGAAAGAGATGGTGATGACCATCTCTTTAAATTGTGAGGAATGTTATAATTCACTGATTTTCCTATCAGTATCTGTTCTAATTCTGGAAAGCCTTTGGATAAGATCCTTTCTGGAACCATTCCTCCCAGTCCTTAAGAGGGCCATATCAAACTTGTTATTGTTTTCATTGTTTTGCTGTCTTCTTCTGGACCCAATCATATGGCCAACAGGAGGGGGCAAGAATGTTACAGGCCACTACAGTACTCTTTTTCATTGTCCTGATTATCTTTATTTTCTCATGGAAGTCAGGGCACCAGAGGCTTCAGGGTGTGGCAATAGTTACAGTATTTAATCTGGGTCTTGGATATCCCATATTGACTCTTAACACTGGTCCAGGTTCCTATAACCTGGGATGCATATGTGAATCACTTACAATATTTTTCCAAGACTTGGAGAAATCCATCTCCCTCATTATACCTGTTAATTATACTCGTGTGGCCCAAAGGTAGAGCAGAGACACTCTCCAGCAGAAACATTTATTTTTGATCTTTTCTTTGGAAAGCTATGGATCAGAGTATCAGAAGATCTAAAGGCTGAACAGAAAAACGTAAAAGAAGCAAGAGGAAAAAGGAAGTTAAATGTTTTACTAACAGGTTTAGACCTAGTGAGACCCAGATTTTCCCCCCACTGCTTATTCTGAGAATCTAAGAAAACTTTCTATCTATAGCACAAAAGCTATGGATGAAAACCTGACATCCCCGCTGTCTTTCACTAAGTTAACAGACTGGCTGTTAATGTCTTTCACCTTAAACATGATCAAACATTTACTGGTATAAAAGGCAGGCCCTTAAACATACTTGCAGAAACCGGGAGGCCCTGATCTCTTTGTAGGGAGGCCTCAGATAAACTCAAGAGTAGAAACTTAGGGCAAGTCAGGCAAGGGGTAGAAGAGAAAAATAAATTGGATATATTTTCTTTCTTCTATTCTTTCTTCCAAATTCCCTCAAAGCGTAACAGCAGGCTGCATGGAACACTTTGCAGGCGGTACTGCTTTCACTGAGACCTAAATGGAAATGGAAAAGCAAGCAGCAGATGCTTTGTCCCAGTATTTAAAATACACCAGGCACAGTGTTTTCTTGATTTTCTCCCAGGTCAAGGTTGCAACTTCAGCGGACACTATTTGCAAGAGAAGAGCATGATACCATAATCCACCCACATTAAATACTCTAACAAAGGCCCAAATAACTGTCTCTTCTGCAGATCACATTTTACAAGTTACCTATTTTTTTTAAAATCATGGATAAGCTGTACTCATTCAGTCTGGCCAGCAGGTTTCCACAAGATACCTTAGTTTTGGGAAATGAATTTCTTCCCAGGAAAGCTGGCTGGTAGACAACCATAGAAATATAATCAGCACTAACGGTTTCTTGGCAAGGTTTTTCAGAAGCGGTTTGACATTGTTGCCTTCCTAGGACTGACCGAAAATGACTGGCCCTAGTCACCCACTTCATGCCCAATCAAGGCTAGAATGTTGCAAATCATATCAACTAATTTGTATAATATATGAGAAAAATCCATTAGATTGCTTCTAGATCAGGGGTTCCCAACCCCCAGTCTTGGTCCTTTGGGAACTGGACCACGTAAGTGGCAGATGAGCGAGTAAAGCTCTATTTGCACAAGCTGCAGGTGCACTCATGAAATCATCCCCCACCCGCCACCGCTGTCCATCTGTGGAGCCAGAAAGGTTGGGAACTGCTGTTCTAGATAAAACAAGAAGGTCTCATGTTTAATTTCTGCCATTTCCAAAGATCAGATAACAAATAAAAGGTGTTTGCCTGTTGCTGGGTTCACCCTATATTAAAGAGCTGTTGTCACTACCCTGGTCTCCAGCCTCGTTACTTCCAGAACCTAACATTGGCGACGAAGGTGGGATCTCGAGGCTAAGGAGAACCAGAACCGAGCTGAAGCACGATAGACCCGAACCCAGCAAACCCAGGGCAGAAACGCGGAGATGGCCAGTTACACTCCACCCGCACCGTTTAACCCGGCTAAAGAGAAATGGGGAACGTATATGACCCGTTTCGAAAGCTTTCTAGAAGCCAACGAACTGCACGGAGTTCCAGATAACCGGAAGAGGGCTTATTTCCTAAGCCACTGCGGTCCGGAGGTCATCGACATCGCGGAAGCCCTGGCAGAGCCAACGCCGTTGCAGTCGGTGTCGTGGCCAACTTTACAGACTTTACTAAGAAACCGCCGCTGCGCCGTCCAAATACGTGCGGCGGTTTGAATTTGGAGAGCGAAGGCAGATGGAGGGCGAATCCATAAGCGACTACATGGCCGCCCTAAGAAGAGCGTCCAAGGACTGCGGATACCGTGACCTAGACGAGGTGCTCCTCGAGCAACTCATCCGAGGGGTCAAAGACATCCGTTTACGGCGACGGCTGCTAGCAAAGAGCAACCTAACGCTAGCCAACGCCTGGACGGCCAGAGCACATGAAATGTCATCCCAAGCGGCAGAGACATTGCAGAAGCCGGTCCCACAAAAGGCGGCGAAGGCAACTCCGGTGCACCAGGAGGAGGTTCAGACCGAATCCGGCGGTGAAGACGAGGAAGGGTCTGCCGCACCGAGAAACGCGACAAGGGGACCGAGGCGAATGCGGAAGCTGCGGGGTCAACACCAGCGCCAACGCTGCAAGTTTAAAGACGCGACATGTCGGCGGTGTGGGAAGAAAGGGCACCTAGCTCAAGTTTGTCGAGCGCCCAACCTTCCGCCGAAAATTCAAATCGCCAATCAGAGCGCGGAATCGGCAAGGCGGCCCGCGATTGGCTCAAACAAAAAGGCGCGGATTCTAACCAAACAACTGTGGTCATAGGCGCGCCTCGACCAAAGTGGAGAAGAAGATCTTCACCAAGCCAAAAATAGAGGGAGTACGGTGCCGGCTTGAAGTAGACACGGATCAGCGATCACCATCATGTCCTGGGACACTTTGGCGAAGTCGCTGCCGTCCGTCAAGCGCCACCTGCAAGCACAACGGCCACGAGTGCACGACTACCAGGGAATCGCATCCCTGTTCGAGGGACCACCTCCGTCCGAGTCGAGTACGGTCCACATAAAAGACCCTGCCCATCACGATCGTCGAAGGAACTCTGCCCAGTCTGTTGGGACTAGACTGGTTTCGTGCCCTGGGCATGGGAGTGACTGGCATCTACAGAAGTGACTGTAACCTGAAAGACATTCTCTTTAACGAGTTCAAGATGTCTTCAAGGACTGCCTGGGCAAGTACAAGGGGACCCCTATTTCCTTCAACTTAGACCCCAGGTAGCCCCCATTAGGCTTAAGGCGAGGAGAGTCCTTTGCCCTAAAACCAAAAATCGATAAGGAGCTGGATAAGCTCATTAATCAGGGATTTTGGTGCCAGTCGATCACGCAAAGTGGGAGGCGTAATCGTCACCCCATCAAACCGGACGGGTCAATTAGAATTTGCGCTGACTACAAGGCGGCGCTTAACAAAGCCTTACAGAAAAGCGCTTACCCGGTTCCGTGGTGCAACACTTATTGCACTCTTTGGGGCAAGGGCAAGTCTTTGCAAAGTTAGACTTGGCCCAAGCCTACCAACAACTGCCAGTAGACGCCCGCACAGCCAAGCCCAAACGATTGTGACGCACAGGGGGCCTTCAAGTGCACCCGATTGCAATTTGGGGTCAGTGTGGCACCAGGGCTGTTCCAAAACCTGATGGAACGACTACTGCAGGGGCTCCCAGGGTAGTTCCCTACTTGATGATGTCCTAATTTCAGGGAAAACATGGAGGAATTGGGGAGGCGGTTAAGAAAGGTCTTGAGCATTTTCCGGACAGCGGATTAAAAGTCAAGACAAACAAATGTCAGATAGGGGTCGAATCCGTCGATTTCTTGGGCTACGGATAGACAAGAAAGGAATTCACCCTACTGAGAGCAAGGTTAAGGCAATTAGGAAGGCTCCAGCGCCCAAAAACAAAGCAGAGCTGCAGGCATTCCTGGGATTGGTTAATTTTACGCGGTCTTTTAAAGAACAAAGCAACTGCTATGGAACCGCTGCATAGGCTCTTAGGAAAAATACTGTTTGGTCTTGGGGAAAGTCAGAAAATAGGGCTTTTGAAGCAGTAAAGAACCTGCTCTCAAGTGATAGCCTGCTCATCCAATATCACGACTCATTACCCCTAGTGCTGGTTTGCGATGCCTCCCTTATGGGGTGGGGCTGTACTCAGCCATAGACTTCCAAACGGCACAGAAGCCCCTATAGCGTTCTACTCTAGAACGATGTCCTCCCAGAGAGGAACTACAGCCAATTAGACAAAGAAGCACTAGCCATTGTGTCAGGGGTCAAAAATTCCATGAGTATGTCTTTGGGCGGAATTTTGAAATCGTGACTGACCACAGACCGCTACTAGGATACTGGCTGGCGATCGCCAACGCCTGTGGCACTTTCGCCACGCTTGACCCGATGGACTATATTTCTAGCCGCTTATTCGTACAAGCTGCAGCATCGACCAGGAAAAGAAGTGGGGCATGCAGACGCGTTAAGCCGATGCCCACTACCAGGGGCGATCAAGACCCCACCCGGGACGCCCATCCTACTTATTGACTCGTTGGACTCTGGCCCAGTCACATCTAAGGAAGTGGCTCGGCATCATACCGACATTGTGTTAAGGACTGTACTCGGTTGGGTACAGAGAGGGTGGCCGCTGCGCCGGGCTAACGGTTCAAAGAATTTGTTAAAAACGAGATGAGCTCTCGGCTCAAGGGGTGCCTGTTATGGGGTGATCGTGTAATAATTCCTGAGAAGTTAAGGGAAAGGTATTGGACCTCCTCCACGAGGGTCACCCAGGGATCGTAAGGATGAAGGGTTAGCTAGAAGCTATGTATGGTGGCCACCATGGACGCAGAGATTGCTGAGAGGGTAGGGAAATGCCAAGCTTGCCAAGAGTCCAGACCTCTACCCCAACGGCCCCAGTCAGAGAATGGGAAAAGCCCCAAGGGCCCTGGTCAAGAATCCACATTGATTTTGCTGGCCCTTTCACGCCAAACATTCCTAGTGGTTGTGGATGCATTTTCCAAATGGTTGGAGATCATACTCATGAAATCCACCACGGCCAAGCAGTAATCGCAACCCTGCGCCACCTATTCGCAACTCACGGGTTGCCGGACACTCTGGTGTCCGACAATGGGCCCCAATTCACGGCAGCCCAGTTTGAAGAATACCTGGCAGAGGAAGGCATCCGACATGCCCTCTGCGCCTTTCCACCCTGCGTCGAATGGCCTTGCAGGCGTTCCGTCCGGAGCGCTAAGGAGGCATTGTCCAGGCTCAAGCCAGGTGACTGGCAAACAAAAATAGACTTTTTCCTAGCCGTCCAGCACAGAACCCCAAGCACGGCCACCGGGAAAAGCCCAGCCGAATTGCTAATGGGACGGAAACTCCGTGCCCACTTGACCGCTTGAACCCCATTACACACCCGAGGGTTACAAGGGGAACTAGAAAGACAAGGAAATGAGCATAGGCGACCGGGTGTGGGCCGAAACTATGGGGACGGCCCTAGTTGGTTCGCAGGGCAAATAATAAAGATAACCGGCCCAAAATCGTACGTGGTAGAGCTACCAGACAACCGAGTGTGGAGGCGCCACATAGATCAGTTAAGGAAACGAATAACTGACCAAACCGAACCAAATGAAACAGATCATGACCAATACCAATTTGAATCCACAGCTGACAATGACCCGGGGGAGGCGCAAGACTTAGCTGAGGTCCCAGAGTTCCAGCGACGCCATCAGGTTCCCGAGGGAAGCAGCAGGGAAAGTTCCAAAATTAATCCAAGGCCGGATGGCCAAGAAAAGGAGTCGCCCAATAACCCGGAGCCCGTTGGCCCAGAGAAAGAGCGGGGAGGAGAACACAGCCCCTCCGACCAGCTCAAAACACCACCCAGAACTGAACCGCGCAGGTCAGAAAGAACTAGGAGACGCCCAGGTTATTTGCGTGACTACGTCGAAAAATAACATGTAAATAAATATGTAAATAGAGGCAAAGTGTTTTCTGGGAGGGGAGGAGTGTTATGTATTCATGTTGTACCTTTAAATATTTGAGCGGGAAATCAGCACGTTGCTGATTGGTCGAAGCCTCCAGCAGAACTGTATAAAAGGAGAGGTTTTTCCCCCAGCCTGTTGCTGGGTTCACCCTATATTAAAGAGCTGTTGTCACTACCCTGGTCTCCAGCCTCGTTACTTCCAGAACCTAACAGTTGCCTTCCTAGGACTGACCGAAAATGACTGGCCCTAGTCACCCACTTCATGCCCAATCAAGGCTAGAATGTTGCAAATCATATCAACTAATTTGTATAATATATGAGAAAAATCCATTAGATTGCTTCTAGATCAGGGGTCCCCAACCCCCAGTCTTGGTCCTTTGGGAACTGGACCACGTAAGTGGCAGATGAGCGAGCAAAGCTCTATTTGCACAAGCTGCAGGTGCACTCATGAAATCATCCCCCACCCGCCACCGCTGTCCGTCTGTGGAGCCAGAAAGGTTGGGAACTGCTATTCTAGATAAAACAAGAAGGTCTCATGTTTAATTTCTGCCATTTCCAAAGATCAGATAACAAATAAAAGGTGTTTGCCTATGAACTTATAGAGTTCCCATTGATCAGAGAAGTCCAAGTTCATGTTACTATTTTATGCTGAAGATAATAGTATCTTCAGCTATTTGGATTTTTGTATTTGGATTTTTGACAATATGTGGTTGTTCTCACAAAATGAGGTGTGAGTAATTACTAGTTTTAATAGAAAAATGGTACTGCCTCCTGGTGGTTGGTGTAACAACTAGTTCTCCAGTCCAGAGTATTCCATTGTGAGGCTTAAATGTATCGGATGCTGGAGCTTGGTACTTTGATTTTCATTGTATTAATATTTTTATCATCATTATTACCACCATTGTCTATAACAAAATTGTGATAAACTAGAGGGACACTTATTATCACACTGCTTATCTTTGCAGCACCTAACACTGGGATGTTAGATGGGGGTCTCTCTCTCCCTCCCTCCCTCCCTCCCTCCCTCTCTCACTCACCCCCCTCCCACCATTCATAGCCTCCCAACTTTATACTGTACAGAAGTGGCTGCTCCTGATGGTTTAGATTCTGTACTTATTCATTATGTCACCTGGGCAAAATAAAACTAATCACATGAGAATAGAATAGAATAGAATAGAATTTTTTATTGGCCAAGTGTGATTGGACAAACAAGGAATTTGTCTTGGTGCATATGCTCTCAGTGTACATAAAAGAAAAGATACGTTCATCAAGGTACAACATTTACAACACAATTGATGGTCAATATATCAATATAAATCATAAGGATTGCCAGCAACAAGTTATAGTCATACAGTCATAAGTGGAAAGAGATTGGTGATGGGAACTTTGAGACGATTAATAGTAGTGCAGATTCAGTAAATAGTCTGACAGTGTTGATGGAATTATTTGTTTAGCAGAGTGATGGTCTTCGGGAAAAAACTGTTCTTGTGTCTAGTTGTTCTGGTGTGCAGTGCTCTATAGCGTCGTTTTGAGGGTAGGAGTTGAAACAGTTTATGTCCAGGATGCGAGGGATCTGCAAATATTTTCACGGCCCTCTTCTTGATTCGTGCAGTATACAGGTCCTCAATGGAAGGCAGGTTGGTAGCAATTATTTTTTCTGCAGTTCTAATTATCCTCTGAAGTCTGTGTTTTTCTTGTTGGGTTGCAGAACCGAACCAGACAGTTATAGAGGTGCAAATGACAGACTCAATAATTCCTCTGTAGAACTGAATCAGCAGCTCCTTGGGCAGTTTGAACTTACTGAGTTGGCGCAGAAAGAACATTCTTTGTTGTCCTTTTTTAATGATGTTTTTGATGTTAGCTGTCCATTTTAGATCTTACGATATGATAGAACCTAGAAATTTGAAGGTTTCTACTGTTGATACTGTTTTGTCAAGTATTGTGAGAGGTGGAAGTATGGAAAGGTTTCTCCTAAAGTCTACCACCATTTCTACGGTTTTGAGTGTGTTCAGTTCCAGATTGTTTTGGTTGCACCACACGGCTAGTCGTTCGACCTCTCGTCTATATGCGAATTCATCATTGTCTTGAATGAGACCAATCACTGTTGTGTCATCTGCGAACTTCAGTAGCTTAACAGATGGATCATTGGAGATGCAGTCATTGGTATGAGGTGAAGGGACTTATTTTCTTGTAACTTTCTAGTTTTCTTATTTTTTTCATATATAATTAATAACAACTACCAAATAATTTACAGCCAGACAGATCCTTAGGACCAACTTTTCTACTGCAGCTAGTATTAGAAAATGCAGAAAGATGTAAGCAAGAATGTATTAGCCTCCAGGCCTATTTCTCCAAACTCTAGGAGTAGACTGTTAACCTTCTCTAACCTGAAATGTTTAATAAATCATAACCTTGAATAAATCACGAAACATTACTGTATTATAAATGGCTTTATGGTATTTTCAATTAGACAGTTAAAAGAAAAAGAATGAGAATGGGGAAATATAATTTCATAACTAAAACAGAGAATTTAAATTTCCTTATAAATATTACAGATACCTTGTTTGGGTCAGGGGTGAAAACTACTTATCTTCCTTACCGGTTCAGAAGTGCACGCGCCGCACAGCCCCTTTGCACATGTGCAAAACATGTGTCAGTTTAGAGCTTGCTCGCTTGCTCACCTCAGTTAATTGTTTGTAGTTAATAAAAGAACTGTTAATGGTTCTCCTGCATTGCCTCACTTCTTGCTGTTGTTTTGCGAATACAACAGTAACAAACACATTACTAAAACCAGGAAGTAATGACACCCGCGTGGGTGGCCAGAACCTAGCGCTGCCATCGTTACCGGTTCTCCGAACCACCCGCCACAATCACTACCGGATAGCCCAATTCAGTCCAAACCAGGAGCATTTCACCCCAGGTTTGAGTGAATATAAAACAGTCTAAATCATCTTGCTGTTAGAGAGCTGCAGCATAAATTTATTTATCTATTTACAGTAGAGTATACACGTATGTATTTCCCCTGACTGTGGTTCGCTGAATTTGTTGGTGGTTTACAACAAGGAATTAAGACAATACCTGTCTACAGTTTTCTACAAAATTACAAATGATGAATGTCATATCACATATATATCAATCTTTCAGAAACTGCAATATCAAGCAAAGATCTGGATCAGTGACTACTACTGGCCAAATACTATCACTGTTCAAATGACAGAACTGATCAAATTTCATATATAGAACTACGATTTGCAGCATCTCAGTCACTGTATAGTAAAATAGAATTACATCCTTAAGTGTCATTTGCTGTGAGTAGAAAATTAAGAAGTGTTCAAACATTGAACAGGGCATGCATATACACATAGTCCTCTGGATAGAGCTAAAATGAACACATGATGCTGTGGAGCCAAAGACTACTATAATTCAGTTAAACATTCACAGAATATGTGATTGTTTTATGTAAATAGCATTAATGTCTAACATAATGGAGCAATTTTATTCAATCCTCTTGGCATAATACAGGATGTACAAAATATGGGGTTATATTTTCAAAAGACAAGCAGTTCAATTAAGGGCAGGCAATTTAAGGCCATGTACAGATTAAAGCAATTTGCCTTAGTTCCAGGAAAGAATATTTACTCATTTAGTTTAGATCTCACTACACTAAACATGGGTGATTCTACAAAATCCCAGAAATATTTCCCATCACATGCCTCTCCATCATAACACTTTATTTAATTCTTCCCCCTAGAGTTTCAAAAACTGAACCCGAGAGATCTGTCTGCAAAGATTCTTTTCTATCATTCAGCTATAGTCATTCTTTAGATGTCTAAAATAGCAGTCTTTTTTACCACCTACATCCGTGTTTTCAAACTTGGCAAGTTAAATATGTATGGAGTTCAACTTCTAGGATTCTCCAGCCAAGATGCAGACAATATACACAGAGACTCTGATAAAACCACCACTCTACCCCACCCCATGCCATCTCTATCAACATTCTGGCCCCAGTGCCTGTTTTTTAATAATAATAATAATAATAATAATAATAATAATAATAATAATAATAATAATAATAATAATAATAATAATAATAATAATAATAATAATTCATTAAACATGAAACTCAACCAACTGAACATTTAAAAATGTAGCACAAATAACACTGACTGGCGCAAATGGTTGATACGGGTTGCTGCCAGCATCCTAGGTATCAACCAAGTGTCTTCTTAAAATGTACGATGTTCCAAGTAGCACAATTTTTTGCAGTTCCACTATGTTATTGCAGGAAGCTGCAATTTCTCGATATATTTTATAAAATTCTTGGACATGGTGCCAAGTGCCCAGATGACAATGGATATCACTGATACATGTCTCATCCATAGTCGCGTAGTTTCAATGGCCAGGTTGCGATATTTCATGATTTTTTCCAGTTCTTTTGCTTTGACTCTTTTATTGATATCAATAAATTGTACGCTTCGGTTTTTGACAACTATGATATCTGGTGCGTTGTGTTTCAAATGACTATTATTATTATTCCCTATACTTCATTTGGGAGCTCAAGGTGGCATTCATGTAGGGCCTTGCTGAATAAGGCTCATCTAATCTATGGCTTGTTCTCACAGTGGTCAACCAACTGCAGGAAGAAGCCCACTAGTCCCCTAACAGAAAGTCTTCAGAGATAGTCCCACGGTTTCCAGGGCTAATAGCCATTAATCTCCATGACTTCCATGACCTGGTCCAATCCTTTATTTGAACACAGGCAAGCTGGTAACCAGCACTATATCTCATGGTAGCAAATACCAAAATTTAATTATGCATTGTATGACTAAATTTCTGGTATCCCAAAATAGTTCTGCAAGATAGGATAGAATAAGATAGAGAGACTGACCCAAAATACAGGTTCCAAAATTTGAACCTGAGATTCCCCAATGATAGTCAAGCCTTAAACCACATGCTTTCCAATGACTTTGTATAAACACTCACTGTCCCTGAGGAAAGTTTACACAAGCAAAAACTGTGTACCTGCAACCAAAAGTGATAAAGTCTAAGAGTATACCAAAGAGTGTAATTTCCAATAATTTCTGCTGGATATTAAAACAGGCCCTATAATTTTCACTGTGTATGGATTTACAATGCACAGATTTATACACATCCTTTATCTATGGTATAATGGCTTTATCCCTTAAGTGGTATCTGACAAAAAGCTACTTCCAGCAGAGATTTTAAATAATATCTGTTTAAATAACATTGGGTCAAGACTGGAGTTTCTCCCCGCCCCCAAAGAGTGTAATTTGAAGACAGCAGGCAAATGATCTACTAGCCCTTGGAATTCTGGTCTTTGCGAGTTAACTAAGCAGAAACACTGCAGCTCAACTCCCATATAGGATGTCAAACACACAGGGGGTACTACTTGCAGTCTAGAATAGTAACCACATGTTCATTCATATTTTGAGATGCAGTTATTGGCTAGGCTGTCCTGTCCTGTCCTGTCCTGTCCTCTCCTATCCTCGCCTTTGTCCACTTTTCCTATATCTCATGTGGAACTCTAACCCTAATTTACCTTCAGGCAATGGAGTGAATAATAGTCTTGGGAAACAAAGGGGAGGAGGAGAAACTTCACGTCCTTCCTCTCCAGTTACATGAAAGGTCTTTCTCTGGGTTACAACCTCAGAAGGAATACAGAAGATACTGTCTAGAAGCTGGCAACTTTCCTTCAGCCCGCCACAACTCTGTCAATTTTAAAATGGACATGTTTTGGAAAGGTTCACATATGTTTCTTTTTGATATACGGTGATGTGGAATAGAGGTACCCAAACTATAAAGACCCTCCTATGTTTTGGGGAACTAAGATTCTTTCACCCTAAACCAGTGCCACATCTCAGACCAATGTGAACACAAGGAAATCTTCCCAACAAGCCTTTGTTCCTTCTCCTGTGGGACAGGAAAAGAGATGGTCTGATTTCATGCTGTCTTCTTTCCTAGCTATAGCCAGTGCCTGATGATGTCTGCTGCCGCTGCTGCATATGTCATATGCCTGCAGCAGAAATCCATGGAGCAGGTGAGGCATAGAAGTCTCAGCCTAGGAGATGGTGCAGAGGCTCAGGGGAGAAACTAGTGCTCAGGAAAGCCTGATGAATGTGTTCTGGGAATAGGCTGTGTCATATGGGATCACGTGCAAGGAATTAAGGAAAGCATCCATGCAAACCTGAAAAAAAATCAACTATTCCTCCCCCAGCGGTATGACAGAAAATGCTGGAGAAGGCAAAATATCTCAGTATTGAGAGCAATGCTGACATTACTAATATTGAGAGTGATGCTGATTATTTCTGATATATTACCTTGCTAAGGATTGGCAACTTATAGCTTGTGGCAAAGCTTCAGGAAATGCAGAAGAAAATATCAGTCACTGCCACATTTAGGTTTTCAGGAACCCCAAGGCTAAAACTTCTTAAGCATTTATTTATTGCTTCCTCTGAATATTATCTACATCTGCTCAAAGGCAGTAAATAATCTACTTATCTTCTAATGATCAGAAAGAAGAAAGCATATGGCTCAAGGATTTGATAGGAAGTTCTTAAGAAGTTGGGTCTCAGCAGGTGTCTGATGGTACCTAATTAATTATGAGCATGACTTCAGGACATGTTATCAAGTGATTCTGTTGAATTTCTGCATTTATTGTAGTGTGTAGTTTCAATAGTACAGAATTTTATATGAAGTGATTATCAAGAAACTATTATAATGGGCCCTCTGAATGAGTTTGATTTATTTAAAAATCACAGAAACATAATTACATGCAGCTATTGAATAGTTTACAATAGTTCATACAGATATACAGTAGATGATAGAGCTAGTAGTCATTCAGGTATCTTACTGAGTAGATTAAGCAAAGAAAAGGTGGAAGCATTCAGAATCGTTTAGCATCAGATAGAAGTATATACATAAAGCCAGTGGTGATCATTAATTAATCAAGACAAGAACCAGGATTGAGTCTATTGCATGTTTTTGGTGGGATTATATCTTCAAAATGACATAAAAAGTATGATTTTGGTACAGATACTTTTGCTATGCCAATTTCCCCCTTATATATATTATAATTATATATAATCCCCAATAATAACCACTTTTCTGGTTATAAATTCATTCTAGTTGGCAATCAAACCGCAGAAGAACATCTAAGATTATCACCCCGTGATACAGTCTATTTAGCTGGCATTCCATCTGCCCTCCACAGGAAGACATAGGATTGAAATGATTGGTTCGTGAATCATTAAATGGGACAGAACAGTTCTCAATCTTTCCCTCTCTCGCACCTTTTTCAAGCATTTTCCTGGATGAGAGGAAAAACAACGAGGGAGGCAAGCCTCTGAATGTATGAGTGAATGTGGAAATGATTTATAATAGTTTATAATATTATTATGTATGCGTTCAAGAATAATAGACCATATTAAAGTAGGCACACACTGGCACTCTGAAAAACGGTTAGTGGTATGAAAAAGCTGGGCTGCTGAGTAAGTTAGACATAGCTCTAAATTGCTGTCTGGATTCCGAGGATATTAAAGGATGACAGAGAAACACAGGAACTGCTTTATTATCATTCTCCTACCGTACTTCATACAAATTATAATGTGTTACACTTAATATTTTAATTCCATCTACATAATTTACTTTTGTAAAAAGATGCAAACAGTTGTATATATCTGTCACTGGCAAAGGGAAGCACTTCAGGAACAATAAGGCTTATAGAAAATATCATCAAAGAGGAATTTCTTCCATGATGGATACCCCTGAAAATGCATGCAGGATTTTTTTTTGCTCCTGTATGCATTTAGGGATAGCCAGTCAGTGTGCTCATTTTGGGCAGTAGTACATTATTTCCGGAAACTCATTTGCAAAAGAACTATGCTGTTGTCCATAGCTTTCTATTATTTGCCACTTTGATGTTGCCTAGTTACTAGTTTTGTAATACTAATGGTTTATATTAGACTGCCCATCTCACGAAACCATTGCAGGCATCTCAGTGCAGGTGGGCAGTAAAACATACAGGATGACCTACTCCGATCCCCTGAAAAGGAGAAGGGTTTTTCTGCCATTTGTTACAGGTAGTCCTTGACTTACAATCTCTTAGTGACAGTTCGAAGTTTTAACAACACAGGAAAAAAGTGAACTATGATTGGTCTTCGCATTTATGATCATAGCAGCAATCCCCCCTGGTCATGTGATCAAAATCTGGGCACTTGGCAGCATTTATGTATTGTGTATTTATGTCCCAAGGTCACGTAATCACCATTTATGATCTTCCCAGCTGTCTTTCAACAAGCAAAGTCAAGGGTGGGGGGAAGGATCCAGATTTATTTAACGACTCATGGTTCATTTAATAACAGTGATTTGCTTAAAAACCATCGCAAAAAAAGATCATAAAATTGGGTCTGACTCAACCATCTTGCTTAGCAATGGAAATTCTGGTCCCAATTCTGGTGGTAAGTCAAGGAATATCAGTACAGAGCCAACGTGCCAATATCTATGCAAATAATTAAGCCTAAACAATAGATCTTCTAGTTCAGAACTTTTATATGGAAATTTGTCTATAAGGTTTTAAACTGAGTTTCATAGATTTCTTCAAGGGGCCTTGGGAATTGTAATCTTTTAAAAGTATTATTAGATTTTTTTACTCTGCACCTACCTCTCTCTCCCACTCTAGATAGATGAATTCAGTGAATATGCCTAATACTCCTGCTTTCTATTTTCCCTAGAACAATAATCCTATGAAGCGAGTTGGACTCAGACAAACTGATCATTGTATAATGAGTTCCTATTTTGGTTCACAGTGCAACATACCTAGTCTTTGGAGAGAATTTGTGACTTTTGCAGGGCCGTGGATAGCTCAGGCTGTAAGGAGCCTGTTATTAGAACACAGTAGCCTGCAATTACTGCAGGTTCAAGCCCGGCCCAAGGTTGACTCAGCCTTCCATCCTTTATAAGGTAGGTAAAATGAGGACCCAGATTGTTGGGGGTGCAATAAGTTGACTTTGTAAATATACAAATAGAATGAGACTATTGCCTTATACACTGTAAGCTGCTCTGAGTCTTCGGAAAAGGGCGGGATATAAATGTAAATTAAATATATATATATATATAGCCTGTTAAACTGCAGGTTTGTACTGTGCTATTTTGGGGACAATAACTTATTTGAAAAGATAAAAACTTCAAGAATCCATACGAAGAATGGATTCTATGGACTATGTGGCATGTTCAGATTTCCAGAAGTACTCAGAAATTGCACTCAGTTTGGTACTAATTTCTGATCAAGAAAACCTGTAAAAAATTCCCTGTATTACACCTTTCTCTCACCTCTTGGTTTACATTTGATGATCCCTAGGGAAGACTGAAAGCCTTTGCTATTTAATGAGGACTTTGATTAATTTATTTAGCTATTTTCACTACCACAGAGGCAGGAAACCCGTAGGACATGTACTGCTGAGTGTTATATTGATCTATTCATCAGAACATCTCAATCAGTTTTGCAATTAATGGGTGCAGGGCTGGAAAAACTTAATTTTAGTGCAGAACATCTGCAGAAGTGTGGTTTTGGCCTGGACCCTGAAACATCACCAAGGAGGTTACATTCTGTTGACTGAAGAAACAAACACCATGGCATAAATAAATAAAATTGATAAGTTATTCATTCTTATGAAACAGTTTTTAAGTTTCTTATCCTGCTGTGCTGTGGAGAACCACAGTGGTACATTGTGATGCAACATAAAAATATGCTGAACTAAAATAGCTTTCCATACAAATATGTCATGGAGGTTGAGGCTGTTATTCTATGTTCTAATGTCTCCGAAAGGTAGAGATTTGGCGAGGCTTAACTAGGATAAAGGTAAAGGTTCCCCTCGCACTTACGTGCTAGTCGTTGCCAATTCTAAGGGACGGTGCTCATCTCCATTTCAAAGCCAAAGAGCCAGCGCTGTCCGAAGACGTCTCCATGGTCATGTGGCCGGCATGACTCAACGGCAAAGGCGCACGGAACACTGTTACCTTCCCACCAAAGGTGGTCCCTATTTTTTCTACTTGCATTTTTACGTGCTTTCGAAACTGCTAGATTGGCAGAAGCTGGGACTAGTAACGGGAGCTCACCCCGTTACACGGCAGCACTAGGGATTCGAACCACTGAGCTGCCGACCTTTCGATCGACAAGCTCAACATCCTAGCCCCTGAGCCACCGCATGCCACACGGTGGCTCAGGGGTTAAGACAGCTGAGCTTCTCGATCGAAAAGTCAGCAGTTCTGCCAATCTAGCAGTTTCGAAAGCACATAAAAATGTAAGTAGAAAAAATAGGGACCACCTTTGGTGGGAAGGTAACAGTGTTCCATGCGCCTTTGGCGTTGAGTCATGCCGGCCACATGACCACGGAGACATCTTCAGACAATGCTGGCTCTTCGGCTTTGAAACGGAGATGAGCACCATCCCCTAGAGTCGGCAATGACTAACACGTATGTGCGAGGGAAACCTTTACCTTTATCTTTTTAACTAGGATAAGGCTGAGTGCTAAAGAATTGAGGCCTTTGAACTATGGTGCTGGAGAAGACTCCTGCGAGTCCCTTGGACTGCAAGGCGATCAAACCGGTCAGTCCTAGAGGAGATCAACCCTGACTGCTCTTTAGAAGGCCAGATCCTGAAGATGAAACTCAAATACTTTGGCCAGCTAATGAGAAGGAAGGACTCACTGGAGAAGAGCCTAATGCTGGGAAAGATTGAGGCTCAAAAGAGGAAGTGGACGACAGAGAATGAGGTGGCTGGATGGAGTCACTGAAGCAGTTGTATGAGCTTAAATGGACTCCAAAGGATGGTAGAGGACAGGAAGGCCTGGAGGAACATTGTCCATGGGGTCTCAATGGGTCAGACATGACTTCGCAACTAACAACAATAACATCTAGGATATTAGAAATTAAGCATTTTATAAACTGCATTTCACCACAGAATACATTAAGGGTAGCCTTCTGTATGCCAAAATTAATTAATTACTTAATCAACTAATTATATTTTTAGGCTATATGTAGACTGTACCAGTCAACTGATCCTCTAGGAAATGTAGAACAATGAAACAAAAAAAGCAAGAAAGTAATATAATTTCCATCACAAAATTCCCAGCAACTCACAATAGCATTATATAGTATCATGGTTGCCAACAACCTCTCAAAGCCAAGCCAGGGCATAATAAAAAGGTCTTAATAATTTTGCAAAATGGAAGGCCAAATGTACATTTGCTGGAAGTAAGTTCCAGAATATTGGAAGATGCATTAATAACCAATGTGATAGGGCCATAGTTCCTATCTCTCTCAAGGATGGAAGGCTCTCTGCACTTTTTTCTGCATATTCAGATGAGATTGATAGATTCACTTCAGTAACATGGGTTCTGAGGTATCAGTGGACTCACGAAGATATAGTTATGGAGTGTGGATATAGATCTGAAGGTGAATTCCCAATGTCCTCAGTTAAACAGGCACAATGCTGGAGCCTAGCTGCCAGCAGAAAAGTTTCAGATTACATAATTGTATGTGCTGCTGAAACATTAGATTTATTTTGTTTGGCTTTCTTGTTCCATATTGACACAACATTTATCTTCCATAAGGGTTAGCAGAGTCCATAATCTTCATAAGAATCCTCTACTTCCCTATATTTCTAGTTAGACAGTAGCAGAGTTTGATTTAAGATGGAGCAAAATTATTATGGCCATTTGCCTTTTTTCTAAGAAGTCTAAAAGGAAGAATATTTGGTTAAAATTGAGAAAGGGCGTACAGATTTCATTAGAAATCTCTCCTAATCTAAATATGAATGACAACGTTTTCTTCTTTAGATCTGGTGCAGAAATGGTAGATACATATACCTCTGGAATAAAATGATACTGCTCTGTAAACAAAAACACAAAAGTTATCAGCTACACCTTTTTCTGTGCCAATTTAAATATTACCCTGTAGGACTGCAAGATTTGGACTGCAAAGGGTGAAAGAGGATGGCAGCTAAGAAGTACAGGTAGTTTTTGCTTAACAAGAATGATTGGGATCAGAATTTTCATTTCAGTTGTAAGGTCTGTTGACACATGACTGCATTATTCAGCAATGGCAATCCTGACAGTCCCCATTGCCATTGTTAACTGAATCCCACTGGTTGTTAGATGAGAACACAACCTGGTTCTACCTAGCCCTGAGCCTTGGTAAGGTAAGGGACTGTCTTCTCTACCTCCTGTGATGACCCAGGGCAAGGTATGGAGGCAACACAGTCAGCTGATAGTTCAAACTCCCCTTTATTGCTCCAACTTTCCCCCAAATGCTCCCATGTTTATGGCAAGTCCCAAAGCAAAACACTCACACACACACCTCCAGCAGCCTCTGGCTGCGGGTAGGCCAGCCAAAACGCTGTTAGCACAATGGCTTCCAGGCAAGAAATCCAGCGAGGCAAGGGAACAAGGCAATGAGTCCATGAAACAAAGGACTTAAGCAGTGAGTTCACAAAGCAAAGGAACTAGGCAAGAAGTCCAGCAAACTCCAGACATTGGCAATGGCACCCAAAACTCCATGAATTCAGCATTTGTTCCCAACAAACACCCCTCCCCACAGTGTCTCCTTAAGTCTCAGTCCCCAGGTGTGCCTTGTGAAGAGGGGCGGGGTGCTCTCCTCCTGAATCATTGGGTCAGCCTGTGCTGTTCCTACCTTCTCTCCACTCTCCGTGCTCGTGGATCAGGAGAGGGAGGCCTTTGCTCATCACCTGAGCTTCATTGTTCCTCATCTCCATTGCCTGCCCTCTCTTCCCCCCTCTCTAGGTCATCCTGCCCCTGGTCTTCACTGCTGGCAAGTCGTTTCAAGCCTGAGGGACCTGGGGTTGCCTCGTCCAGCTTCTCCCTGCATTCCTCCAAAACCAATGAAGCCTCCCCCTTGACCTCCATTGTCCCCAGCTCCAGCTCATCCTCCTCTGCTGATTCAGACTCTGACAGGGTCATGACACCTCCTTTTGAAATCTATCTGCCTCCCCAACCATTTTTGCCTTTTTAGTTGCCTTACCCAGCAGCACTCCTTGGTAGCAGTGTATCTGCCAGCAGTGCCAGGCTGAAGTTGAGGACTGGGGCCTTTGGCAGTCTCAGCCAGCCACAGCAGCCCCTGGGATTTTACTTTAACCTCAGCTCCACTTCCATTGTGGTGCACCACCTCAAGTCCTGTTTACTATACAGGTAGTCCTCAAGTCACGACTATAATGAGGCTCAAAATTTATGTTGCTAAGTGAAACAAAGTGAGTTTTGTTAAGTGAGTTTTGCCCCATTTTATGACTTTTCTTGCCACAGTTGTTAAGTGAATCATTACATTTGTTAAGTTAGTTAGTAGTTAGGGCCTCTGGTGGCTCTACAGACTAAGACAGTCTGTTATTAACACAGCTGCTTGCAATTACTGCAGGTTCAAGTCCCACCCGGCCCAAGGTCGACTCAGCCTTCCATCCTTTATAAGGTAGGTAAAATGAGGACCCAGATTGTTGGGGGGGCAATAAAAAGTTGACTTTGTATATAATATACAAATGGATGAAGACTATTGCTTAACACAGTGTAAGCCGCCCTGAGTCTTCGGAGAAGGGCGGGATATAAATGCAAATAAATTAAAAAAATAAAAAATAAAAATAAATAGTAACATAGTTAAGTGAATCTGGATTTCCTCATTGACTTTCCTTGGCAGAAGGGCGCAAAAGCTGATCACACGACCACACGACACTGCAACAATCATAAATATGAACCCAGCGCCTGCATTTTGATCACGTAACTATGAAGATGCTACAATGGTCGTCAGTGCGAAAAACGGTTACTTATTTCAGTCCTGTTATAACTTTGAATGGTCGCTAAATGAACGGCTGTAAATTGAGGACTTCCTGTAGTGTAAAGTTGAAGCTGTTCTCATCCTTCTGGCCTTCTCCCTAAGGCTGCATGCAACTTTCTCCAAATTGTGTGCTGCATTCTCAGGATGATTTGGAAGATTTGTGAGGCCTCTGGTGGCGCAACAGGCTAATGCAGCCTATTATTAACAGCAATATTGCTTGCAATATTGCAGGTTCAAGTCCCACCAGGCCCAAGGTTGACTCAGCCTTCCATCCTTTATAAGGTAGGTAAAATGAGGACCCAGATGGTTGGGGGCAATAAGTTGACTTTTTATATAATATACAAATGGATGAAGACTATCGCTTGACATAGTGTAAGCCACCCTGAGTCTTCGGAGAAGGGCGGGATATAAATGCAAAAAAAAAAAAAAAAAATTCACAAGAAGGCTGCGTAAGATTTGGAGAACTATATAATATGCATGAATTGGAGAGGGGCAAGGCAGCCTTCTCATGAGCTTTTAGAAACCTGGTGAAGCATCAGAAAAAAAGCCTTGCACAATTTGGCCAACAGCACGCATGTTGCAGCTGCCTTGCTTGGGCCAGGCTGGGTTTGCCTTGTCAACAGCAAGAGGAAGAAAGTGAAGCACAGGGCAGATGCGGTAGCTGCAAGTTTGTACTGTGGTATGGGGCTTGAGGAGGCAACTTTCTACCAAGGAAACCAAGGGACATCTTCTCTGTCATCCTAGACAGGCTATCATGGATTTAAATTACTGGAAGATGGCTTCCAGTTGAATAAAAATAACCAAAAATCTTAACAGTAAGAACAATTCTGGAGTGGACCCAATGATTTAGAAACACAATGGCTTCCATTTGTTGGGTATGCTCATGTAGAGCAGAGGTCTTCAAACTTGGCAGCTTTCAGACTTGTGGACTTCAACTCCCAGAATTCTCCAGCCAGTTGAGGTCCAGTAACCTCAACTGGCTGGCTGTAGAGGCTAGACATCCATCTATGATACATGCTGGAAGTTGGTTTCCTGAAAGGATCAGAAGATGGACTTCATGACCCAAATATTCCCTTCCACTTCTGGGATTCTATGCCATTTAACACATTTAAAATATTAAAACAAACGTAAGAATACTTTTTTTTTTTTAGTATGACTGATGGCTTCATCATGAATCAGTGCTTTGCATTCCCTCAGGGCATACAGTTTTTAAGCAACTGCTAAGAAGTTAGGAGGGAGATTACTCCAACAGTTCTCACGGCATGACTAAAAATTGCAGCTTTCATGCAGTATTTTGATAATGTGAGAAGCCTGTTGTAGGGTCATCCATCACAAAATAGTTTCTTACTATATACCATGGCAACAGGAAATATTGGGGACGTGGTGGCGCAGTGGCTTAATGACACTGGAACTGCTGGCCAGAAATGGTTTGCCCTCTGGCAGTTCGAGCCCATCTCCGTGACATGGAGTGAGCTTCCATTGCTCGCTCCCCAGCTTATGCCAGCAGTTTGAAAGCATGCAATATTGTGAGTAGATAAATGGGTACCACTTCGGTGGGAAAAACCTAGCTGTGTTTGTGTATATGGAGAGCCGAAGCAGGCAATGCAACAAGGTGAGGCAAGACTGGCAGAGGACCTGGAAGAGTCAGCAACCCAAGCTCTACTAGTCAGCTGGTGTAATAGCAATAGAAATAGCAATAGCACTTAGACTTATATACCACTTCTTAGTGCTTTTACAGCCCTCTCTAAGCGGTTTACAGAGTCAGCATATTGCCCCCAACAATCTGAGTCCTCATTTTACTAACCTCAGAAGGATGGAAGGCTGAGTCAACCTTGAGCCGGTGAGATTTGAACTGCCGAACCGCAGCTAGCATCAGCTGAAGTACCTGCAGTACTGCACTCTAACCACTGCACCACCTCGGCTCGTAAGCTAGTCTGCCCCCTTTGGTATAGTAAGGATAGGCAGGCAAGCGCTGAATAGAATGAACTAGCAATTTAGGCTGTCAGGGCTGCATTGTTAGCATTTGTTGATTTCCCTGACATTATATGTCATACATTAAATAAATAATAGGAAAACCAAAAATGGACTCCCTTTGGGTAATATATGAGAAGGAGATCTTAATAAAAGGATCAGTTGTTATTCTATATTTCATGTCTTTAAAAAACGTCACAATACAATGCATGTCTTTAAAATCCATGCACATGCCTACATCAGATCAGGGATCATACTGTATCTGCCTGCAGTGCAAATTATTTAGGCTACTTGATGGTTTATTTATCTCTCATATCTAACCATCAATGACCAGCTGGGGAATTTACAATTGTACGAAGATGCCCAGGCTTAGTTGGTGTTCTAACAATAACCCAAAATAACAATCACACAACCCTCAAACCAGGTTCTTTCTTTTTCACATTTTTTTCATCTTTACAATCTAAGGCATTAAAATAGATAAAATCTAAATTTCTCCAAAGTGTTCCAGTATATGATTTCACCAGGAAATTTAGGTAAAAGGTATGCAAGTGATACAGCTTGTATCATGAATAAGATAGCTCAGTGGTCTGAATACTAGCTTCATAAGGTATGCTAAGTTTGATTTTGATTCAGGATCAGTTTTGGTATACCCATTGGTGAAAACAAACATATAATGTAATCTACATAAATTAGATAAATAAATAAAATACAGTGTCATCATTCTATGCTGGTCCAAATTTTCCGGTAGAGAACTTGTATTATGAGAAAACAGCTCACTAGCGTTTGACTAATTAGCTTCTTTTTTCAGGTTCATTGTAATCTTTTGATTTCCTGTCATCATTTCAGAGATATTTCCTTATCTCTGGAAGTAGAATGACGAGAATGACCAGGAGCTGGCAAAAAATCAACAGAAGCGGGAATGACTTCCAACTTCCTGTTGGTTTCCCCATTGAATTTCCTTGTTGAAAGCTGGCAGTGAGCATTGGAAATCTTCTCTCCTCTTCTCTCCTTCTGTCCCTTCCCTTCCCTTCCCATCCCAGCAGGCAGCTAAATGACTGCTGCTGGGTGGAAGAGAGAGTGAGGGGTTAAAGAAACTGCTCAGAAACTGTTATAGAATATTGAAAATGAGGATTGTGGCTGCAGCAGCACTGGCAGCAGCACCCTGGCAGCAGTGAAGCAATCACAACTTCCCAAAATTTCATTCCCTAGGGAATCATGTTGTTTCAAAAATTGTTGCTCTACAATGCACCATTTTGCCCAGTGCAAAATGGTGCATTGCCCAAATGAAAATTTTAGCAATATGTAGACTAAGAACAATTTTGCTAGAGCATCGAGGAGAATTAGTGTCCACTTGTACCAAGTGTTTCAAAACATTCATTGACAACATCAAATGGATATCATCTCCCCTCTTATTTTCTCCAAATAGGAACGGAAAAAAGAAACCATTTCCCATATTTTGTTGTACTTACCGTGTTTCCCCAAAAGTAAGGCTCTGTCTGAGATTTTTTTGAACCCTGAAATAAGCGCTTGGCCTTATTGCCATGCACTCAAAAGCCCAATTGGGCTTATTATCAGGGGATGTCTTATTTTGGGGGAAACAGGGTATTATCTGAAATAAGATGGCACTGCTGTAAGCACCTTAGAATTTACATCTGCTTCTGCTATTCTCTGCCCTCTAATATTGCGGAGACAATTTATTACTATGATAGATGCCAGGAAGGCAGACAGAGCATTGCAGCTGAGCTTCTGCAGATTGCTTTGGGGGATGGGGGTGGAGAATCTCTGCTGAAAAAAGATATTTATGCCAGCTATAGACTTGCCTGGCTGTTCTTTCCATTATGTCATGTCAGCTTCCTTTAGCTGTTCTCATAATGAAATTGACTGTAATTCTAACCAGACCTAGCCAGCACTAGCATGCTAGATGAAGAACCTGTAAATTGTGATCTGCCCTATCTTGAACCCTGTGTAGGGTTCTAGATCAGATGATGCTATCAAAGATAAGCTAATATTTTATTAAATACAGGTACAGAAAAAATACAGGTGTCTACAATTTTGTACCCTAAGTCCAAGTGATTTTGATTTTCCCTATATTTTAAAAGGAAGTAATTTAGGATTTGATAGTGATTCTCATTCTTAATTCAACATTTTAATCTGTATCCACCATAATGGTTCTCAGACGGCGTATAAAAATCCTTGGGCATTTGCTTTTTTCTTGCTGATTGTAAGACACACAGCAGTTCCTAGTAATACCTCAGGCCTTACAGATGAAGATTGTCATGAAGCAAAGTGTTATAAAAAATGAAAGTTGAGGTGGATCCTATGGAAATTAACATTTGACCTTTTATTTTACTGGTGTTTGAAAAGAGTACTGTATAGAATTTTAAATACAGTCTTTCACATTATTTCTTGGTTAGGTGAGCATTTGATTAGTGTCAGTATAAGATTCAATGACTATCATCTTTTTTCAGGCCAATCCAAAGGAAAGTGATATTGGGAGCTTTAAATATTAAGCAGTTTGGTCTAGTAGTTGCGGCTCCAGGCTAGAGACCAGGAGACTCTGAGTTGTATTCCCACTTTAGGCATGAAAGTCAGCTGACTGACTTTGGGCCAATCAGTCTCTCTCAGCCCAACCCACCTCACAGGATTGTTGTTGTTGAGGGGAAAAGGCGAAGGAAGAATATTAGGTATGTTCGTTGCCTCAAGTTATTTATAAAAATAATAAAGGTGGGACTAAAATATCTAAATAAAAAGTAAACATTAAAAAAAACTCCTACCATGAGATTTGAAAAACAAGGATACACGTGGAATAAGATAAAATTAGTTTCAGAAAGAAATATGAAAGGTTACTGCTCAGATTCATTTCAGTGAAGTTTGTTCTTATTCCTCTTAGTAGAGGATGCAGAAAATAATATCCTGTATTAATTTCTCATAGCCGGATTTTTTTTTGTTAAAGAAATCACTCCATATATGAGCTGCCACAACAGTTACAGATGTTAATCCATTGAAGACATCATATGGAATTGCCATAAAAAAAAATAACATGATGACGACAATGGATCTATACTGTGTATTAAAGGCAGAAACTCAACACGAAAATGACATGTTAGTACTCTCAAGGTAATAAGGTGTTCCTAAACTTTCCTACAATTGAGTTGGTATTAGCAAGAAAGAAATGAACCATTTGAAAAAGCATTTGAAAGCATCTCATATACCTGTTTAGCTTTTCTCTAATAGTAGAGTACTGGATGGTATATATTTCATGCAATATCAGAGGCATTATGGTAATATGGAATACATATGGCAGGATGATCTTCCATTTATGTCATGCTTAAGAGCCTCCCAATTGCCTATGCCAAACTTGTACTCTTTTTAGAAGAAGAGTGGAAAAGGACTTTGGGATCCTTGCTGATTGAGATAGATAGACGATAGATAGACAGACAGACAGACACACAGACAGAGGTAGATGATAGATATATCGATAGATAGATGTATCAATAGATGATAGATAGATAGATAGATAGATAGATAGATAGATAGATAGATAGATAGATAGATAGATAGGAGAGATGATCTTAGAATTTAAAACTACTGCAAAGAATTGTATTCATTTTACACAGTGGATTCTCACAATTGAAGTAAGATGGGAAGCTGACACTTTCTAGCTCACGGGTGTCAAATTTGCCACGTCATATTGTTGTCATGTGATATATATATATATGTGATATATATGTGATATTTCATGTTTATATACTATATAATCTTTTTGTATGATACCTACATATATTGTTGTGACAAAATAAATAAATAAATAAATAAATTTTGTCATGTTTTTCCCATTCGCAGAGCTGGGATGGGCGTGGCCTGTGTGTGACGCATCTGGCCCATGGGCCACCAGTTTGACACTCCTGTTCTAGCTCTTAGTTAACAGGTTCACATTAAATCTCTGCACCTCTCTTAAAAGTTTCTCTCTTCTATAGAGTTTTGATTGCAATTAAGGTATCATCTATTTAATCACACAAATTATTCAATTCATTATTTTAGACCTATTGTCATGCATTTGAATTACAGATACATGATTGGCCTTGCTTAACTGAATCAGAAGCCTAACTACATGGGATTTTCCTCTTGCCAAAAATTTGCAAAAGTCCAAGCCTATCCCCAGAGTGGAAAAAAGAAGTGGAGACTACATAAGGCACACCTGATACATTGCAGAATAGTTTCTAATCTGCTTGATTTTTCAGTGCCTAGATAGATGGCCAGCAGATGGAATGAACCATCCTGATTTTAATTAAAAACACAGATTCACATCTGTTGAGAGACAAACTCTGCCAGGTATCGTTCTTTTCCTTCAGTGGAGGAAAATAGATAATTGTCTTGTGCTTTATTATAAATAATTCAATTAATTAATGGATAATTAAAGTTGGTCATCGTGATGCAAATAAGCTGAGATGTGCTTCAAAGGGCAGACAGGATCATTTTGTGTTACAGATGCTTTAAATCAGAGGAATGATCTCCTACATGACAAAGAAAACATATCCTCTTAATATAGACATAATGATACGCCTACCTAGTAACAACCAGGGAACACACATGTAACTTTGGAGTTGAATTTTAGATATACACAGGGGTGGGCTGCTGGGGGTTCGTAGTGGTTCGGGAGAACCTCTAGTTAAGATTCTGTGCAGTTTGGAGAACCCCCAAATCCCACTCCTGGCTGGTCCCACCCACCCCTGCCAGGAGTTCCCACGCAGCCCGTTTTGGAGGCAGGTAAGTGCAGGGCACTCAACGGAGGCTTGGGAAGGGTGAAAAATGGGCCTACCAGAAGTTTGGGAAGGCTGGAAATGGACTTGTTTCCAGCCTCCAGAGGGCCTCTGGAACCTGGGGAGGCCATTTTCGTTCTCCCAGAGGCTCAAGGAATGCCTCTGGAGCCTGGGGAGGGCAAAAAGGCCCCCCTCATGGTGCAGGAGGTCAACTAGGCCATGCCCACCATGGCCACGCCCACCCAGCAACCGGGCAGAGATCTTTTTGCTAAATTTTTTGAAGCCCATCCCTGTATATACAGTAGGACACTTTCCGATGACCAACTGATTTGCCACCAGGGGACATAAAAGGGTGGGAAGGACAGGATAGAATAAGATTTATAAGCAGGAAGAAATGCTGCTAGTCTGTACAATAGTTCTATTTCAGGGACATTTCTTTCATTTCTGAATTCTTCTGAAATGTTTAGAAAATTGAAAACTGGGTATAATTCTGAGAAATCATGTATCAATAACTTTGAAACTGATGTCAGTGTGAAATGTGTAGTTTATCAAAAAGCTTTCACAATGAATTTGAAAGCCAATGTGAAGGATTAAGGTACATCAGGCAATTTAATTGTATTTTTTCAGCAATGTATACTGAGTAATTATTATTCTATAGATATTATAAGCAGTCTTCTGTTCTGAGATATTGCTCCTAAAGACAATAATAGACACATGTTAGCAATGATCCATGTTAGGTTGCTTGATATAATATAGCACAGTCCATTTAAAAAATCCACACAGAAGTATCACGTGGAATGATGAATTTTTGTTCTGTTCACTCAACACCTGCATGTCCTTCAACATCTGATTCCTGCACTTCTGAATTTGATTCTCATTCTCTTTCAAATGGCTATTTAAGGCAGTACATACAGATCCATGGCAAGGGCAGTTCCGAAATGTTGATGGCCATCTGGTTTATTTATATGAACAATATGGTAGGTGTGATCCATAAAACTGGTGACAATCTAGTCAACCTAGAAGGTTCATATTAATATTGAAGTTATGCTATCATCTCATAAACTGGTGATGTGTCCATAGAGTGGGAACTCAAAAAGCAGGATGAACTGATACATCTCTTCTGATTGAAGCTCATCTGATTTCTCCAGCATTAGTTTTTTGTAAAGCTGCCATAAGCAGCTTAAAAAAGAATGTTCTAATGCAGTAGTTCTAAGCATCTGATGGTGTTACATCCAGTTCAAAGTCAGCAAAAGCTTCTAAAAGCTTTCATTTAATTGCTTGAAAATATTATACCATGAAAGCTTGATTTTATCAACAAAACCACAGGTGGTACCACAGCCTCTAAAAGCATTAAAAAGAGTTACTGCATTTATTCTTTCTCACCCTACTAAAGCATCATAAATAGGTTGAACAGGAATTTTCTGTTGATCACTGCCAAGAGTGCAAGGGTTTATTGATAAGTTGAAGTGTTAGCACTTTATCAGAATACATAAATCCAAGCAAGATGGCAACTCAGGAAATTTAATTTTAATATCTACTTATGTGCTCCTTAAATGAATCAGTTGATATTAAGTAAGTGCCATTATTGTAGTGAAGTTGCTATTGACTGTTGAATTTGTGAATAATTTTATGGCCCAAGTATAGTAATCATTCTACTATTGCTTAGAGATTGGACAACATTTTCAGTAAAACATTCCTGATCTCACCACTATTTGAGGCAGCATACAATTGGCAGATTCCTTTAATAAGTGTTTGATATGAGCAATATTTTTCAATGACTTTGGAAAGTTGTGTCTATTGAACACGATATATATTTTATCATAAATTAAGGAAAGAAATTGCAAAGGAAACAGATTTACTGTGATGGAATCTCCAGCTAAAGCGGGGTGAGTTGTGAAGAGGGGTGCTGAGCTTAGAGTCCTTTCACAATGGAAAGCAGGGCAAGGCCTTACTTCCCCTAAAGTCCCTGAAACCCTATCTGATCATTCCCAAGAGAATGCAATTATTTTGGCAAGATTCTTGTAAACAGGCATTGCAACAATAAAGAAGTAACTTTGATCAACTCATGGTTCCTTATGCCTGATGCTTACCAATGCTTTGCAACAAAGTTGTTCCTTCAAACTTTGCAATCCAAATGTGCCTATCTTAGCTAGTCAACTTTTCTTTGCTAGTTCTTTGCATTCCTACTATAGGAATGCCATCTTGAAAGTGCGCAGGGAACTAGAACCACGCTGATTATTCATAAGTGCTAATGGCATTTTAAAATTTACATCTGGTTAAGATTTGGCAGCCAACAGCATTACCATAAAGGGTCTGGAGTCCCTTTTAATTTCCAAATGCCTTAGAATACAATTTCACAGTTACATTCTTAGAATTTCTCTTCCACATGTGTTAACTTTCCTTTCCATGATTGATCTTTATAGGAAACCACAATTCACTACAATGCTTTAAAACAATAGAGTGAAAATATATTTACAAAGTGCATTGGGAAGACATGGAAACTGGTTTTACAATATATCAGATGTTATCCTTCATATCTAGATTAGCTTTAGCAGTTGTCCGTATACAACAGCCTTTTCTAACCTGATGCACACCAGATGACCTTGCTGGAGGGAGATGATGGGTTCTTCATAGCTGTAGTTCATTAAACTAGGGAATGTTGATAAAGAATCAAAGGAGAAATGGGACTGTCTCAATTTTCCCTCTGTAACCTGTTTCCCTGAAAATACGACCTATCCCCAAAATAAGCCCCAACATGTGTTTACATGTGCACCTAATATAAGCCCTACCCCCAAATATGCCCTAAGAGCTTGTGCAGCTGGCTGCCAGGCCATTCTGTCTTGTTGCTCACGGTGCCGCAGCCACAAGGTGAGGCGGGGTGGTGGTGGAGCTGCCCCATGCACCCTGCACTGGGTTACCTCAGGGCCTCCGCAGCCAGACCATCCACACCCCGATAGCTGCCTCGTAGCAGCAGCAGCAGCACCCATGTGCAGGAGCCCATGTGACCACCAGTCCACCTCCTCTTGCTTGCAGCCTCAATGGAACAGGAGATCAAGTGGTGTGCTGGTGCCGTGGCTACAAGGCAAGGCATGTGTTTGGGAGCAGATGGCATGGCTGTAGGACCCTGAGATAACTTGGTGCGGAGTGCATGGGGCAGCTCCACCCATCCCCACCTCGCCTCATGGCTGCGGCACTGGCATGTTGCTTGGCCTCCTGCTCCGTTGCGGCTGCGAGCAAGCAGAAGAAGTGGACCGGTGACCACACTTGGTCCTGCTAGATGGGGCTGCTGGAGCCACTGTCATGAGGTGAGGCAGGTGTCAGAGCATGGGTGGCCTGGCTGCAGGGCCCTGAGGTAAGCTGGTGCAGGGCACGTGTGGCAGCTCTAGCACCCCACCACACAGCAGCGGCACTTATGTACTGCACGGCCTCCTCCCCAGCCGTGAGCAAGCAAAGAAAGTTGACCTCCCGTACATGGGGAAAAAAAGATACCCCACAAAAATAAGCTCTAGTGCTTATTAGGGTGTGCAGAAGAAAAGAAGACCCAGTCTTATTTTCGGGGAAACACAGGTACTTCTTTCTCTCCAAATCTAGATAAAAGTTATCAAATATATACTGTGGTTGTGGCTAATTTTGCTGTGTAAATGGGTTGTTATACAATGGAAGATATTGCCATATGAGGGACCAAGTCCTACAGCTTCAAAAACAATACTTTTTAGCAGGGGAAAATACAGATGCCAGACAACAGAGGAACTGCATTTTAAGAAATAATCCTCCAATATTTGTCTACCAATTTATCAAGGAATAGCATACGATTTTAATAATTTAATAACTAACATCTTGAACACCCACCCCCTGAAACAAAGTTATAAATGCCTTTAGAGAAAATTGCAAGTGTGCTTATAACTTTATTTTTACTTGTCAGGATCAATGTATTGACTGCTTTGCTGGCCACTGGATTTATGCCCTTTGCTTAAAATCAGCCCTGGTGTTTTCAAATCATATTTTTTAACAGCCTAAGGGGAAATGGAGGAATTCTGCATTAATTAATGCTGATACACCAGGGACAAAGAATCTTGCTTAGAAGAGGAATTTGGTTTGGGAGTACACTGGACTGTTTTTTTAAGTGGCACCAAGCACTTCAAATCCAATAGCAGAGATTCAATGGTCCTATAAAAATAATTGTTACTATCCCTGTCTTTCAATAAAAGGAAAAAAATCACACATATCATACAGACACCCAATACACAAACAAATGACTGCTGCTAGGAAACAAATGTGGAAAAAACAATTCATTTAACAAGAAAAAACGTGAGCGGAAACAACAACCCCTCCCCTCCAAACAATAAAACAATCCTTGGTGTAGAATAAATGGAGCTGAAATAATTCTACTGGCTAATTTTGGAACAGAAGGCCCAAGGCAACATATATGAAATGCATATTTGTTTGTTAAGCAAAATTTGGCATCATACATCACAGGACATTTGCTTCCACAGGAAGTGGTAATAGCTAAGTAGTTTAGATTGTGAAGGAGATTAGCGAAGAAGGGTCACATATGAGACCTGCAGCAGAGCAGCTGAGGTACAGGCAGAACATCCTATACTTAATTCATTCACCTTCAAAGAAAAAGAGAAAAAGTCCTGCCTGAATCTCAGGAAAGCAGCTATTAAATCAGTGCAAATAATATTGGGTTAGATGGACCAATCACCTCATGCCAAAGAATAACAGAATAACAGAGTTGGAAGGGACCTTGGAGGTCTTCTAGTGCAATCCTTTGCTCAGGAAGGAAGCCCTACACCATTTCAGATAAATGGTTGTCCAATCGCTTCTTAAAAACTTCCAGTATTGGAACATTCACAACTTCTGCAGGCAAGTTGTTACACTGATTAATTGTTCTGTCAGGAAATTTCTCCTTAGTTCTAGGTTGCTTCTCTCTTTGCTTAATTTCCATCCATTGCTTCTTATCCTACCTTTAGGTGCTTTGGAGAATAGCTTGACTCCCTCTTCTTTGCAGCAACCCTTTAGATATTGGAACACAGCTATCATGTCATCCCTAGTCCTTCTTTTCATTAAATTGTGGTAATAACACCTCACGTGATCTTGTTTTGATCCCTCTGTTAATGCAGCCTAGGACTGTGCTGTTTTTTGTTTTTTGTTTGGCAGCTGTAGCACACTGCTGGCTTATATTTAAGTGATTGTCCCTTAGAACGCCAAGATCCCTCTCACAATTACCACTATTGAGCCAGTACCACTTATACTATACTTGTGCATTTAGTATTAATTACCTAAATGTAGAACCTTACTTTCCCCTTTATGGATTACTGCCTTGTTGTGGCAAAAGGGCTTGCTTAGCTCAATGAAGCTATGAACTATGCTGTGCAGGGACACCCAAGATGAACAGATCATAGCAGAGTTCTGACAAAAAGTGATCCACTGGAGAAGGAAATGGCAACCCACTCCAGTATCTTTGCCATGAAAACCCCATGGACAGTACCAAAAGGAAAAAAGATAAGTCGCTGGAAGATGAGCCCCTCAGGTCAGAAGGTGTCCAATATGCTATTGGGGAAGAGCGGAGGGCTAGTACTAGTAGCGCCAGAAAGAATGAAGCGACTGGGCCAAAGCCGAAAGGATGCTCAGCTGTGGATGTATCTGGTGGTGAAAGGAAAGTCCGATGCTGTAAAGATTTTTTCTCCATAGGAACCTGGAATGTAAGATCCATGAATCAAGGCAAGCTGGACGTGGTCAAACAAGAGATGACAAGACTGAACATCGACATCTTAGGAATCAGCAAACTAAAATGGACAGGAATGGGTGAATTTAATTCAGATGACCATCAGGTATACTACTGCGGGCAAGAATCCCTCAGAAGAAATGGAGTAGCCTTCATAATCAATAAAAGAGTAGGAAAAGCAATACTGGGATACAATCCCCAAAATGACAGAATGATCTCAGTTCGAATCCAAGGCAAACCATTCAATATCACAGTAGTCCAAGTCTATGCCCCAACCACTGGTGCTGAAGAGGATGAAATTGACCAGTTCTATGAAGCCCTATAGCACCTTATAGAATTAACACCAAAAAATGATGTCCTTATCATCATGGGGAATTGGAATGCTAAAGTAGGAAGCCAAAAGTTAACTGGAATAACAGGCAAGTTTGACCTTGGAGTACAAAATGAAGCAGAGCACAGGCTGATAGAATTCTGTCAAGATAATATGATGGTCATAGCAAACATTCTTTTCCAACAACCCAAGAGACGACTCTACACATGGACATCACCAGACAGTCAACACAGAAATCAGATTGATTATGTGCCCTGCAGCCAAAGATGGAGAAGCTCTATACAGTCAGTAAAAACAAGACTAAGATCTGACTGTGGCTCAGATCATGAGCTTCTCCTTGCAAAATTTAGGCTTAAATTGAAGAAAGTAGGGAAAAGCCCCAGGCCAGTCAGGTATGAACTAAATCATATCCCTGATGAATATACAGTAGAGGTGTAGATTTAAGGAATTAGATCTGATAGACAGAGAGCCTGAAGAACTATGGACGGAGGTTCACAATATTGTACAAGAGGTAGCAACTAAAACCATCCCAAAGAAAAAGAAAGGCAAGAAAGCAAAATGGCTGTCTGAGGAAGCTTTGCAAATAGCTGAGGAAAGAACGGAAGTGAAAGGCAAGAGAGAAAGAGAAAGATACACCCAGTGGAATGCAGAATTCCAGAGAGTAACTAGAAGAGATAAGAATACATTCTTAAATGAACAGTGCAAAGAAATAGAAGAAAACAATAGAATAGGGAGAACCAGAGATCTCTTCAAGAAAATTGGAGATATGAAGGGAATGTTTCATGCAAAGATGGGCATGATAAAGGACCAAGGTGGCATGGACTTAATGAATGCTCCAACACTGGAAATTTTTAAGAAAATGTTGGATAACCATCTGTCTGAGATAGTGTAGGGTTTCCTGCCTGGGCAGGGGGTTGGACTAGAAGGCCTCCAAGGTCCCTTCCAACTCTGTTGTTATTGTTATTATTAAGGCAGAAGAGATTAAGAAGAGGTGGCAAAATTATACAGAAGAACTATACAAGAACGAGCTTAACATCCCTGATAACCACGATAGGGTGGTCACTGACCTTGAGCCAGACATCCTAGAATGTGAAGTCAAATGGGCCTTAGGAAATCTGAGCAACAACAAAGCTAGTGAAGGATACAGTATTCCAGCTGAGCTATTCAAAATCTTAAAAGACGATGCAGTAAAAGTGCTACACTCAATTTGTCAGCAAATTTGGAAAACTCAGGAGTGGCCACAGGATTGGAAAAGGTCAGTTTAAATTCCAATTCCAAAGAAAGGCAATGCCAAAGAATGTTCAAACCATTGCACCATTGCACTCATTTCACATGCTAATAAGATTATGCTTAAAATCCTACAAGCTAGGCTCCAGCAGTATGTGGAGAGAACTACCAGAAGTACAGGCAGGATTTTGAAGAGGCAGAGATACTAGAGATCAAATTGCCAACATACACTGGATCATGGAGAAAACTATGCTAAAGCCTTTGATTGTGTGGATCACAACAAATTGTGGAAAGAGATGGGTGTACCAGACCACCTTATTTGTCTCTTGAGAAACCTGTAGGCGGGTCAAGAAACAACAGTGAGAACTGGACACAGAACCACTGATTGGTTCAAAATTGGGAAAGGAGTCCGGCAAGGCTGAATACTATCGCCCTGCCTTATATGCAGAGCACATCATGAGAAAGGCGGGGCTGGATGAATCAAAAGTTGTAATTAAGATTGCCGGGAGAAATATCAACAACCTCAGATATGCAGATGATACCACTCTAATGGCAGAAAGCGAAGAGGAACTAAAAAGCTTCTTGATGCGGGTGAAAGAGGAGAGTGCAAAAGTTGGCTTGAAACTCAACATTAAGAAAAGTAAGATCATGGCATCTGGCCCTCTCAATTCCTGGTAGATAGATGGAGAAGAAACGGAGGTAGTGACAGATTTTATTTTACTGGGCTCCAAGATACTGCAGATGGGGACCGCAGCCAAGAAATTAAAAGACGCTTGCTCCTGGGGAGGAAAGCTATGGCAAATCTAGACAGTGTACTAAAAAGCAGAGACATCACCCTGCCAACAAAAGTGCGTATAGTCATGGCTATGGTTTTCCCAGTTGCAATGTATAGCTGTGAAAGTTGGACCATAAGAAAGGCTGAGCACCAAAGAATTGATGCCTTTGAACTCTGGTGCTGGAGAAGACTCCTGCGAGTCCCTTGGACTGCAAGGCGATCAAACCTAGAGGAGATCAACCCTGACTGCTCTTTAGAAGGCCAGATCCTGAAGATGAAACTGAAATACTTTGGCCACCTAATGAGAAGGAAGGACTCACTGGAGAAGAGCCTAATGCTGGGAAAGATTGAGGGCAAAAGAAGAAGGGGACGAATGAGGTGGCTGGATGGAGTCACTGAACCAGTAGGCGTGAGCTTAATTGGACTCCAGAGGATGTAGAGGATAGGAAGGCCTGGAGGAACGTTGTTCATGGGGTTGCGATGGGTCGGACACGACTTCGCAACTAACAACAACAAAACCTTACTTTTTTTACCATTGGATTTCATTTTATTAGATAGGGCCCAATGTTCAAATCTATCCAAGAGCTGTGGTGGCACAGTGGTTAGAATGCAATACTGCAGGTTAACTCACTGCTCACTCCAGGAGTTCGATTCAGAATGGCTCAAGGTTGACTCAGCCTTCCATCCTTCCAAGGTCAGTAAAATGAGGACCTGGATTGTTGGGGGCAATATGCTGACTCTGTAAACCGCTTAGAGGGGGCTGTAAAGCACCATGAAGCGGTATATAAGTGCTATTGCTATTGCTGTCAATATCTTTATGTATCTTAAGCCTATTTTCTGAAGTATTGGCTATTCCTGCCAGCTTGGTGTTGTCTGCAAATTTGATGAATTCCCCATCTATCCTCTCATCTAAACCATTGATTAAGTTATTGAAGAGTACTGGCCCCAAGAATTCTTCAGTTCTTATTTTCATGGCGAATGTGTCTGTTTATTTGATAGAATACCTAAATAGTGCCCACAACATGTTCTCAACATTTCAAATGTGCACACCAGTCCCAAAAATTATGGGTCCCTGATATTGTAAGGAGCTCACTAGAATTGCAACATTAAAAGCATTAAGAGACTGCCAGATACAGTGATGTACAAGTAAGGATTTCTAGAAATATTTCCAATCATATGGCTGACCTAAATTTTAAAATAATTCTTGGGATTCCAAGTACCATAGAAGGACATAACATAGATTGATTTCTTGTACATACTTACCAAACAGTTCATGATTTCCACTCCACTTGGATTCACAGTTAATGCTTCATCATACAACTGCTTAGCCTCTTCCAAGCTGCCGTTCATCTCTGCAAGCCTCCCCCGCATGTACAGCACAGCATGAGATGTGGGAAAGAGACTGGCTGCCTCCTGGATACAAAAGCTTGCTTCTTTGAGATGCTGTTGTTCCATGAAGACTTCAGCTACAGAACCCAAAACAAAACATGGATACATTCTAAGCTTTATTCTGGAGATGATAAAACATTGAGAATATTAGTAACTTAAAAATAATTGTTACCGGAAAAATAACTTGCTTATGACGCATGGATTTTCAAAAGGTGCTATAAATCTATAGAACATAAGAATCATAGGGCTTGAAGGGACCTCGGAGGTTTTCTAGTCCAGCCCCCTGCCCAAGATAGACCTTAAACCATCTTGGTCAAATGGTTATCCAGTCTGTTTTTTAAAAATCTCCACGATGGAGCATGGATACAAACTTTGAGAGCCAAACTTTAGTTCTATTAATTGTTCTCACTATCAGAAAATGTGTCATTTCTAGGTTGGATTGTTGATTGCTGTTGTTCCATGAAGACTTGAGCTACAGAACCCAAAACAAAGCACGGATACATTCTAAGCTTTATTCTGGAACTGATAAAGAATGGATTTGATACTGTTGCCCACTTATTGAGTCTTTCCCAAGGATAGGCAGATGCTGTTCAATAATATTAAAGTATAATGATGATGACGATGACGACAACTGTTTTTTCAGGCCATACAATGAGTTTTTCATTTGGTCTACTTAAATTGGGCTTGCAGAACAGGTGGCTTGCCACGAGATTTGTGTGGCATAGTGGCTTTTTGAAAACTTATTGAATTTGCTGCTGCCAAATGTTGTCACTGCCCAGGAAGAGCCAATCTCAGCCTAGGTTTTCACAGCCAACTCTGACCCCAAATACACACTCTCCAGAGCTCATTGATATCACTGCTGCTGCACCACCAGCCACTAAACAGTTGACTCATACCAGCTTTGTGACCCACAATTATCTTTAAGGTATTGATTTGACTTTTTTTTCATTATTTGTGCATGCTTGAATTGTATCAACAAAAACATAGGTGATGATTGGATTTTTTTTTTAAAGTAGCTTTTAAAAAAACATTTCTCATTTCTCACTTTTTTGTGGAATACAGCCCTTTCTTTGGTCTTTCTCTGCCCTTTCAACAAATATGTGGATTCATTTAGAGCTTTCACTTTTGTCATCACTCTGTGGGGAAGAAGACTGTAATTCTCCATATGAATTACAGGAACATATGAAGCTATTTAATACAAAGAGCACTGCCTGCTCTGAAACTAGGTTTCTAATGGGAGGAAGGTTTTTTCCCCCCATTAGTTTAACAAAAAGCACCTCACCCTATCAATATTTTTAATGAAAGAAAACATGTATATCTTTTACAGTATATACCCAGATCTTTTACAGTATATGTGAGGCCCATCCAAGGAACTGCTACACTCACCAGATCCAAAATTTCTTCTGGCAATTTTTTTTTGGAAATCCTCCTTTGTTATTGCTGCCATCAGAGAAATGACAGCAGTATTTGCATACAAATAAAACTGATAGTTGCTGATCAAGAGAGAATCGGTGAAATTATTATTTTATATTTACATTGTTTTGAGCCCAGAGTACTTTACATAGATTTTTTTTGGGGGGGAGGAGAGAAGACGAGTGATATACACTACCTCTTAATACTTGTATGTGATGTCATGATGCAAGTGTGGAAAGGTACAGTTTGTGTTTAGATCTCACAATACCCATTTCATGACTTTGGTGTCACTATTGTTATGAATGAACCCTGTAACAACTATAGGGATCTACTTCATTTTAACTCTAAAACAATCTTATGAGGTAGGCTGGGAAAGAGCATTTAACACAAAATTTTGAGGAATTTCAGGAGCTTTAAAGCAGAAATGGGTGTCTAAACCATCTGTGAGACTTAAAGCATCCAGTTTGACTCACAACCCCATTCCCAAACTCTTCCCAATTCAATGAATTTTGGTTCCATCTACTCTGGGAAACCACAAAACTGATGGCCACTTGCAGCTCTGGGTCCTCATGTTTTATACTTCTTTTTTAAACTGTTGCAAAATCTCAGCTCTGAATTCCCATCTTGTATTTTTGGGTGGATCTAATTGACACTGATATGCATATCCTTAGACACAGATAGCCAGCATAATGAATTTTGGCAACATCACAAGCATCATTCTTTGCTTCTCAGATTTAAATAGCTCATTATAGTGGGTATCAATACATGAGTCTTGATTCCTTCATGTTTGATGCTAACGGTTTCAGAGAATGAGAGCCATTCCATCTTGTTTGATGAGAATAAATGGAATGGCCGAAAACTATCCCATCTGACTCCTTCTATCATCTGTTTGCAGTCAATTCAACTGCCCGAATAGATAGGAATTATCTAGGACTGCGCTATATTTCTATTTTGGGACCAGCTTTATTTGGCCCCATTATAAGTATTTTTGGGATGTGGTGGCTCAGTGAATAAGACGGTGAGCTTGTCGATCGAAAGGTTGGCAGCAGTAGTGGGTTTCAATTTTTTTTACTACCGGTTCTATGGGTGTGGCTGGGTGGCATAGCAGGGGAAGGATACTGTAAAATCTCCATTCCCACCCACTCCAGGGGAAGAATACTGCAAAATCTCCATTCCCACCCCACTCCAGGGGAAGGTTATTGCAAAATCCCCATTTCCCCCCGATTAGCTGGGACCTGGGAGGCAGAGAATAGATGGGGGCAGGGCCAGTCAGAATTTTTACTACCGGTTCTCCGAACTACTCAAAATTTCCGCTACCGGTTCTGCAGAACTGGTCAGAACTGGCTGAAACCCACTTCTGGTTGGCAGTTCAGCAGTTTGAATCCTGAGTGCCGCGTAACGGGTTGAGCTCCAATTACTTGTCCCAGCTTCTGCCAACCTAGCAGTTCAAAAGCACGTAAAAAATGCAAGTAGGAAAATAGGGACCATTTTTGGTGGGAAAGTAACAGCGTTCCGTGTGCCTTTGGCATTTAGTCATGCTGGCCACATGACCATGGAGACCTCTTCGGACAGCGCTGGCTCTTCGGCTTTGAAATGGAGATGAGCACTGCCCCCTAGAGTCGGGAACGACTAGCACATACGTGCAAGGGGAACCTTTACCTATAAGTATTTTATATATCGATGAAAATTTTTTCTTTCTTTTATGTTCTGCGTTTTAAATTGTACATTTCTCAGTCTTTAAATTGCCTCTATTGTTTTTGCTGCAACAAATTAACATAAATACTTCTCTAGAAACTATTGATCCGATGGAAACCATTTTGGGAACCTTTCCAGATGAATAATAAGAAATTCTTTAAAACAATCTTTTTTAGCTGAAGTTTAAAAATGTTTTGCATAACAATGTTTCATAAAGGGAGCATTAGAAAGAACAGGTTATTTTTTCTTAAAAGTATTAGCAAATACCCACCCACCCCCGGATGTATTTAGAATATATAACAGATAGATGGGAGTCTATTTTTACAAAGGGAAAGTATGAGTAACAAGATTGCTCTAATGTTTATGTTTTGCAACAACTTGTAATATGTGCCTGCATTTCACAATTAGAAATACTGGGCCAGAATACTAATGCAATCTGCTGACATAGATCAAGTTTTGTTAAGGTAAACATTGTTATGATCTATGTACAAGAGTTATTAAGCCCTCATAAAATCTTTAGATGACTATATTTTGTTTTTACTGAACTAGTTCATTAAATATTTCGACAGACAAATTAGTAATTCTTCCTAATGCTATTGGGAAAAATATTTTTAAAATAAATAATTATTATTATTCAGTTCCCTGGTATCAGACACCATTAGAATACCAAGGTAAGAGCTGACAACATTAATATTGTTATAGTAACAAAAGAAAGAACAAAAAAAAATGTTTTCAATCCTTAAAGCAGAGTTTCTCAAACTTTTTCCCCTGGAGAAATTCTTGAAATAATGTTCAGGCCTCAGGGAACCTCTGTATTAAAAATTGCAAAAAATACAAAAACTTGACAGTACAATTCACTTCTAACCTACTCACAACCCATGTTTTACAATGGTTATAATAATAACAAAGCAGCAGGCTACAGCTGAGTCACAGCGTGCAATAATTCCTACCACTGTGAATGCTAGTATTATGTAGCACTGTGAATGCTAGTATTATGTAGCATGCATAGTTCAAAAAAAAAAATGTCAGCCATAATCCTGCATGGAATTGTTGGAACCCCTGGTGTCTTGGGAAAAAAAAACCCACTTGTGAAAGGTTGCTGTAAAGTAACACCTTCATTTGTAAGAAGGATGAGGGATGTTATTTAGCTATTTCAGTCTGGCTCAAGGTTGTTAAGTCTTTTTCTAGGAAAATATCCCTCCTGTTAGCCTTTGGCAGCATGTTTAGATGGACAAAGGGACTAAGTAGCTGAGAGTAGCTGACCTGAGGATCCCGGCAATACTAGCCTAGAAGTGCCAGTGACTAAGAAAACCCTATCTCTTAGAAAGATGAGTGACAGGACTGAGTTTCAGTCTCGTCATTTAGCTTGCCTCCACCCTACCTCTTCAATCCTCTCAGGAAACAGTAATCAAATAATTTAGTTACTCCGGGAAAGGTGCATTTTTGTATATCATTTCTTCCAAAAACTTCCTAGCTCAGGAGTGTCCAAACTTGGTAACTTTAAGACTTGTGGACTTCAACTTGAAGTCCACAAGTCTTAAAGTTGCCAAGTTTGGACACCTCTGGCCTAGTTTTTGGAGCTACTTTATATCTTCAGTATTAGAGACTGAAAAATACAGATTAAAAAGTAGTGAAAGGATGTTCATGTATTTTAAAAATATGACAAAGCTAATGGAGATCATACACCAGGCATCAGGAGTCACCTGAAGATGTATCTCTTAATGTTGTTTCCAAATGCATGAGTTCTACAACGCAGTTACATTACCCTTTGACATAATTCTTTTTTGTTATTAAAGTGCAAGGCAATTCAATTTAATCTCAAAGATCTTAAAAAAATAAAGATCCTGAGCTTTTTCTAATGAGCTTATTTGGATCCGGTAAAGGCAAATAACATCTCCATTCAGTATTCATTGGGTTATTGGGTGCCCCCAAAGCCAAGACATTTTCACTATTTTTATAATATTTGATCTCTCATGAACAACATTGAAGACAACAGGATCTGTGGGTGAGCAGAATTTTTTCCTGCTAATGAGGACCTGTCTTGGCGCCTTCTCAGGTGGCCTCAGGAAAATAACCCGAGGATCCTATTATTCACACTCCTAAGAGTTGGGGGAAAATGGAAAAGAATGAAATGTGGTTGGAGCTTTCATTTCTCAGAGGAAAAAGACAATTCTTTGCTTGGAGAAAGCTTCTGGTTCAGTATATGTGTATGTGTATGTATATAAAAGGATGAGATAATATAGGATAAGGAATATATTTTCTTCCAGGACGGCCTTCCTTGGTCAGCCTGGACAGAACTAGAACTAGATGAACAATCTGACCTACTGTAAAGCAGTTGGCTGTGTGCTGCAATTGTATAACAACGTTCCTTTAACACGCAGGGTGTCAGTGGCTAATGAGGAGGAATCCTGTTGCCAAGTGGGTAAAAAGAACACTATGAAATAATCCTCAAACCCTGGCTGCCTTTAGGAAGAACTGTTAATTTTAACATCCTTTGTATTCTTAAAAATTGTACTGTATTTGCAAATAATGCCAGCATGACCTCATTTTCAGTTTTAATTCCTTGACTTTTTTTCAGCAGTGTGATGTCTACACCAATCAGCATCTTTGAGTATTATTAAATTCTGTCAAAAACACCGGCAATATTTAAAAGGAAGGCACATTATAAATATCGCCAGTGGAAGAAATTATTAAAACCGTAAGACTTTCCATCCTTTCTCTTTTTCAGCACAATCTGAAGACATACAGCTATTTTTAAAGTATATAAAAAGATAGAGACATCTGCAGGAACAGGGGCTTTTATTAAAATATGCCCCTTGCCCATAATACATTTAATAAATAAAAATTTAATACTACAATAAATAAAACACTCATTCAAAAGGTTGCATGTATTGCTTTAGAACGATACTATTTTCACCATTTGCCTCCCTTCCTATCTTTACTCCGCAAATGCCTCTTAAAAGAATGAAGCATTATGTGGGAAGATTTTCTAAACTTCCCATTCTAAAAAATAAACATCAAAGGTCAATCTGGGCTCTGAGACTAATGACAGGTACCTATTAGTCATTGCTAAGCAGGGGCACTGAAGATTTTGTTCTTTTATATTATTCAACTTAACAGACATCGCCCAGATTCAAGTTCAGAAATATATATCTATATATTGCCCACTATCTTTTAACAGTGCTTAGCCAACAATGGTGATTGAAAAGCTAAACGGGTCAAACTTAGTTGGGATAGCCGATTGAGAAGTTTTGAAACATTCCAGAAGATAACAGCAAACTAATTCAGTATTCTTGCTGAGAACAGTTCATGGATGTAAAGGTCTGATTACTGTTACTGTAATCTAACAATAAAAGTAGGGTTAGTACTCATGGCTGGTGCTTCTTGTCTGGATTACCTTGAAGGCTGGCATCAGTCTTGCGAGTCTCAAAATAGACATCTCCCCTTTTGCCTTTATAGCCCAAGAAATTAGGAAGGTGCCTTTCTGAGACTAAGATGTTTGCCATGCCCCTTATATGGCCTAATTGTCTCCTCCTCCTCCTCTGTTTCTTTTATTACAGATTATTTCAGTGGATGTGTTTATTGAATCATCAGGATTTGAGCTCACCTCACTGAAGGGTTTTATTTGCAGTTCCTTATTGTTGAGAATCTGCCCTGGCTGCAAACTGCTGACCGTGCCTGTAGGCACCATATATTTGGCATTGTTGGATTTTATGTCTGTCTCGATTTTGCTTACTGTGCTGGCTTTAAGTATCACAATGATGGTAAACTCTTCATAAACCTCAAATGTATATTTAGAAAACAAAAATCACACTTCAATCTTTCTGTTTGGTAAGAGAGAGAAAAAAACCCTGGGGTATCAAAAAGATCTTCGGGAGGTAGAAGAAATAGCAGAGAGCAAACTTTCTAATTGATCTTTTGGTAAGCAGATATTTTGTGAATAGTGAGACCTTTATGTCAGCCATTTTGTGACAAAGCCTTGCTTTCCAAATGTGTCCCTGGGCCAAAATACTGTACATATCCAGAGGAAACAGCTTACTGAAGGCTTTTTACATTCTTTTAAAAAAATTAAGAAACATATTTGGATACCAAATTGAATTTTACAAATAAAATTTCTTTTATATGGAAATAAGGCAGAACAGGAGTTGTGTGATGGCCTAGAGGTGGAGCTCACACCTGTGAGTTTGATCCAAGGTGGAAGCAGATATTTCTCTCTCTGGGCACACTGAGAATATATCTGCTGAACAAAACTCCACATTGGTGACAGGAAGGGCATCCGGCCATTAAAACACTCTGCTAGCTCCATTCAGTTGCCCAGACTCCACCCCGCAAGGGATTATGGGGTCATTAAATGAAAATGATGATGATGAAAATAAGGCAGAACAGACTTGTGGGTGAGAATGCCATAGGCTATAAACCAAGTTGCCCATATTTAATGCTGAGGGCTTTATCTGAAACTTCCATCTTTTAAAGGCCTGGGTAAAATTGGGGAGGGGGAGGGACAGGCTTCTTTAGAAAGATATTGAAATATCTGATGAAGTGTTGAACACACAATCAGTGGACTTAATTCACAGGCGTAAAAAACTAGTCAAATGCATTAAAATATCCTGCTGAATTGGGAACTAAATGAGGATAACAGGAGGAAAATTGCATAAGGATTTTATCATATTCAACTATCTGTTAGCAACCAACAATATAATTTTATCTACCAAAGGGAGGGGGAGGAGGAGGAGAAGAAGTGAAATGGGCTGGAGACATAAGCAATTTGAAAATGTGAGCACTGAATAGCATTTCTCTGGATTTTTTCAGCTGCTCTGAATCTGTGTGGGCTCATAAATGTACCATTTGCATTGCCACAATTAAAAAACAAAAAAAAATGTAACGAGATGAAATGTATGTAAACGAGAACAATAAAATATATTCATGGCAGTGAGGAAGATTTTAACAGTGAGGATTATTTATTCAAAGGATAGACTGAAAATCAGTAGAGGGTGATGTATGTGGGTGGTTTAATTTAGGTTACAATTTTTTTAAAAGTTGAAAAGCCAATTTCCATCCTATTGCTTATTTTATGGAAAATAAATAAAATAACTTGATAAAGGCAGAATTTTTCTAGCAGCACAACAAAAAAAATGGTGGCTGATTGTTATTATTATTATTATTATTATTATTATTATTATTATTATTATTATTATTATTATTACTACTACTACTATTATTATTTATTAGATTTCTATACCGCCCTTCTCCCGAAGGACTCAGGGCGGTTTCCAGCCAAATAAAACACAAACAATATACAATTAAAAACAGAATTAAAAAACTTATTATACAATTGGCCGAAACTATAAAAACATTTAAAATCTAAAAACCCATTTAAAATTCATCTAAAAATTTAGAAATTTAAAAGATTTAACAGAAAACTTAGGCCAGCCCCACGCGAGTAAATAAATATGTTTTCAACTTGCGGCGAAAGGTCCGAAGATCAGGTATTTGGCGCAAACCAGGGGGAAGTTCGTTCCAGAGGGTAGGAGCCCCCACAGAGAAGGATCTTCCCCTGGGGGCCGCCATCCGACATTGTTTGGCGGACGGTACCCTGAGAAGTCCCTCTCTGTGTGAGCGTACGGGTCGGTGGGAGGCATGGGGTAACAGTAAGCAGTAAGTACCCAGGCCCCAAGCCATGGCGCGCTTTAAAGGTTGTAACCAGAACCTTAAAGTGCACCCGAAAGACCACAGGCAGCCAGTGCAGTCTGCGCAGGAGTGGTGTTACATGGGAACCACGTGGGGCTCCCTCTATCACCCGCGCAGCTGCATTCTGGACTAACTGAAGCCTCCGAGTGCACTTCAAGGGGAGCCCCATGTAGAGAACATTGCAATAATCCAAGCGAGAAGTGACAAGAGCATGAGTGACTGTGCATAAGGCATCCCGAACAAGGAAGGGGCACAACTGGCGAACCAGTCGAACCTGGTGAAAAGCTCTCCTGGAGACGGCCGTCAAATGATCTTCGAACGATAGCCGTCCATCCAGGAGAACACCCAAGTTGCGCACCCTTTCCCTTGGGGCCAATGACTCGCCCCCAACAGTCAGCTGCAGCTGCAGCTGACTGTATCGGGGTGCCGGCACCCACAGCCACTCCGTCTTGGAGGGATTGAGCTTGAGCCTGTTTCTCCCCATCCAGATCCGTACGGCTTGTTGAGAATAAACTGTTGACACTAGCCAACAAATAAAAAAATGGGCTCGGAAAGCAGATTAAATTGAAAATAAATACGTGCTTCCAAGAAACTAAATGTTATTCTTCTATTAGTCATTTATTTTGCTTACTGGTGAACCAGAAACACAATTAATCTATGGAATTAATTTACAGAGGGTTATAGAAATCAGACTGGGAGAATGAAGGATTGTTTGAAATAGGCTGTAAATCTTTACTTTGTATAGAAATATTTGAACAAAAATTTATTTTTTTTCTTTTTTTTAGGTATACATATGCCAAATCTTACTTTAGATAGGAAATGAGTGGGAAGCCAGGCTACTCATATAACATCTTTGTAAATAAGCCTATAAAAGAGGATGGGAAGGAAGAGGAGAAGGAGGAAAACAATTTTGGTCATAAAATTTTTGTGCTCACATTTGCAATTCCCTATATAATGATCTTAAATTAGAATTATCTATCCAGGAAGGGTTGTGATCCCCAGAACACTTTAATCTTACAGCCCTACAGCCATAGGAGGAAATCCTGGTAGATTAGACCAGCGGTTCTCAACCTCAACAATTTTAAGTATACCGGCTGGGGAATTCTGGGAGTTGGAAATTTCCCACATCTTAAGTTGTTAAGACTGAGAAAGTGCAACTTCCTTTATGCTTCACTATTGACTATGGTGGTAAGGTTGATGAGAATGATAGCCTAACGGTTTTTGAAGAGTTTTACAGGTTTTTCATGCCTTAATGAAGAGTTCAACACGGAACAGAATAGGTACAGGCAGTCCTCCACTTACAACCAAAATTGAGCCCAACATTTATGTTAAGTGAGACACGTGTTAAGTGAATTTTGGCCCATTTTATGACCTTTCTTGCCTCAGCTGTTAAGTGAATCACTGCAGTTGATAACTTAACCTGATTGTTAAATGAATCTGGCTTCCCATTGACTTTGCTTCTCAGAAGGTCACAAAAAATGATCGCATGATCTTGGTACACAGTCAAACATGAACCAGTTGCCAAGCATTCTGATCACATGATAATGGGGAAGCTGGAAAGGTCATAACTGTGAAAAACAGTCATAAGCCCCTTTTTTCAGTGCCATTGTAACTTTGAACTGTCACTAAATGAATTGTTATAGGTCAGTGATGGCGAACCTATGGCACACGTGCCAGAAGTGGCACGCAGAGCCATTTTTCTGGGCACACAAGCTGTCACCCAACTGGTGTTCGGGCTTCCGGTGTGCATGTGTGCAATTCAGGGGACCCAGCTGGTCTTCAGAGCTCTCCTGTGCATGTGTGCACATTTGCGCATGTCCATGAGAGTACTGGTGCGCAGCGTGCACATACGCAGATAGCATTCTTGCACATGCATTGTGCGTGCAAAAACCACACACTTGCGCAGATAGTGCGATTGCGCATGCAGCATACAGTGGGGCGTACACATGAAGGCTGTGTGCATGCACAGATGATGTGGTTGTGCACACAGCGCATGGTTGGGGCATGCACAAAAGCTGGGCGCATCGGCAGATGGTGCGGTTGCATGCGCAGGGCAATGGGAGAGGAACCGCGCGTTAGCACGGATGGCACCCATGTGCGCAAAGCACGCGAAGCACAGACCTGTTCGGCACTCAGTGAGTAAAAGGTTCGCCACCACTGTTATAGGTCAAGGGCTACTTATACAACATCCCGCACCAAGCAGGATAGGAAGAACAATGAAAAAGTGGAACAGGTTTAGAGATGAGGAGAGAACTGGAAATCAAATCTTATGAGGAATGGTTACAGGAATTGGTATGCTTATCTTGTGGAGGAGAAGATCTCAGGGAAATGTGATAGTTGTCCTCAGAGAGCAAAAGGAGCGAGGACTGGACTTGTTCACTGTTGCCCTGGAGAGCAGACACAGAAGCAGTGTATTGAAACTCTAGGGAAGTTAAATATGAGGAAGAATTTCAGATGACAAGAACAGTTAACCAGTGGAATAGGTTATCTCACAAAGAGATACGTCCCCTTTCACTGATGTCTTTAAGCAGAGGTAGTCATTTATCTAAAATGCTTTAATCCTGCACTGATCGGGGATTTGATTAGAAGGTTTTTGAGATCCATCTCTACATTTTTGTGATCCCTGTTCACTCAACTACAGATAAATTAGATGGCCATCCTGTTTCCAACGATACTTAGTCAGACATCTCTTAAAGTTAACAAATAAATATGAAGTTAACAGTCTTTATGCCATTAGCCAGACTCCCAAGGTTTTAAGTTCTCCATATCTTCATTCAATGAAGCAAATGGCATCATTTGGGGCTATTCAGCAGTGCACAGTTGCAAGAAATGGAGCTGTTCCTTGAAATTCCTTGCAGCTCTGCTTGTTGGATTAGAAACCCATCCTCTTTTCCCTTTCCCTCACCCTTCCTCCAGACTGGAGACATAAGGACTCAGCTGAGATGTAGACTTATTAGAACTATTGATTGTAATCGCTATCTAAGAATTTATAGTAACTGAATTGGAGAACAGTGCAGTAGTTTCCTGAATTTCCAAATAAATCACAAATACAGGCTGGCTATTAATTCTTTTTTATTAAAAAAAAAAGTTGGGCTTATATGACAAACTAGGTTAAATTGGCTAATCTGGGTCAGATGTTATTATTGCATAACACACTGAATCAAACTGGTCACCCACATTTTGGCCTAGCATGCTTGCAAAACTTCCTTGTCTGTTTTAGGTTAATATCTTTTGTGAACCCAAGAAATTGCATAAGTGTCAGGTCTGCCATCTTTGGCTTGGTGCCTTGCTGGCATCCTGTCACCAAAGGCCAGAAGGGAGGGGGCATGAGGTGAGGACAAATGGGCAATAATTGTGTATGGGGATGTGATGGGAATTAGGGAGGGGGAATGACAGGTTGAGGAAGACCAGGGAAGCATATCTCAGGATTTCTCAAAACATCTATGTGGCTCTTTGTAATCTAAAGATGAACTGGTTATGGGGGGAGGGCTGGGACAAGTGGAAAAATTTGTAAATTTTCACATGGGAAATTTAGTCCTAGCCTGACTTTACTGCAGCCAGCAATCTTTACTAAAAGACCTTATCACTTCACCCAAATGGAGTTAAGGGTCTTTCTTTCCCAAGGATCCTGATTGGAGCAGGTCTAGCAATACGTTTGGTCTAGTGGTTAAGGCACCAGGCCAGAAAGCATGAGACAATGAATTCGAGTCCCTCTTTAATTATGAAAGCCAGCTCAGTGACCTTGGGCCAGTCACTCTCTCAGCCCAACTCACTTCACAGGGTTGTTGTTCTGGGGAAAATAGGAGGAGGAACATGTGTCGGATATGTTTTCCATCTTGAGTTATTTGTAAAAATAATAAAGGTGGGATATAAATAAATAAATATCGTTTATTAACTAAATCATGGATAAACATGTTATCTGAATACAACCAGATGTTATTTGTGTATGCTTGATCTATGGTGTTTTGAACCCAGGCAATTAGGCTGGTTTAGTAAACCATTAGTCAGTTAAACATGGGTTAGCATGTTGTGTGAAAACAACCTAAGATCTTCACGTTGCATAGTGACTCCCTCTTGCCTTGCCTGCCAAATGATAACCAATCTTGGGCTCAAGACAAGCTTTTTTTTTTTGCAATGATAGAAAAAAAATTTCATTGCTATTTTATCAGTGGTTCTGAGAATGATAGCAAGTGCTTCATGGATGGCCTGTCCTCTGCAGAACAGATCTGCAGTTATTTTTTTGAACTGTATTACTTCTGGCAGTTTATTGTTGATGAACCATATCAATTTGCTGCTGATATACAATAGAAAGAAGCTTAGAGCTGGTTTATGTAAAACACTGATCTGGAGCTCTGAGTGCATTTGAAAGCAGTGTCAAGAATCATTCTTCTTGTGACTACTCAGGCGGAAACAATTGGATTTCTGTCCTGAGAAATCAAATGGCTTTTTAGTGCAGATGAACCATCTGGGATCAAAGTTCCCCTTATTGCTAGTTCAGGCCTTTTTAACCTGAAAAAAGTACAGCTGTTGATTGAACTTTCTGCAAAAAAAAAAAAAAGTCTAGGATTTATTTTGTCAAGGACTTTCTGTTTCCAGATTATGAAGATAAGATATAAAAGCCAGTGAATGTTTCAGTTTTGGATCATTAGAGATAAACAGGCAATTCGGATGTTAACTCTCTTGGACTGTTTTTGTCCAACAAGTAGCCTTCAGCATTACATTGCCTCTAATCCTGGAAGCTACATTTTATCTTCCAAATATCTGTCTAATTTGTGTAGCCTCTGATCCTTCTGAATTGAAACATGCCTCCCTACTGTATCAACTGGTGAGAAACTCCACTTGCCTCTGGAGCAGAACAGAAATAATATGCTGGGATTGTTTACTTGTTCTTTGGTCACAGCAAAAGCTAATAAGGTTAAACATAACTATTTGATAGGCGGAAGATTCGCCATAAAATTCAGGGAAGTGATGTTGGCCAATACACTCTGATTTTTCCCAGAAAAATGGCACCAATGTTGGAGTCGCAAGCAAGGATTTAAGTCCTTGATCTTACAGCATAAATATGTTGAGAGATTCTACCTCAACCTTTTTTTCTCAGATTTGAAATCAGATTTCTATGGAAACTGTCTATCACAATTGAAAAACTGCAAGTGTATTAGAGGAAGGAAATGAATGTATTACAAGATTATTGTATATATAAAACACAGCAAAACAGATGTTTTCTATTAGCTCACTGTCTTGTGCTATTCTGGATTCCAGCAGCATTGCACATTGGTGGTGCATTCATTTCAATATTTCTTTAAAAGATAATGTTTAATTTGCTGCTGGAGGATGGAAATGATTTGCTCTGTTTTGCCAATGAAGAGAGAGAAGGATTAGCTGTTTTAACCATCTCTTTGCATATGTGCTGTGGAACATAGTATGATCATCTACCTGGTAAAGTCTGGAACTGGGGCATTTAGCCAACTACTTCAGCAAGTTTTCGGTGGAATAGCCATATTTGATAAAGCTTGAGTTTAGTTAAGATGACTGCCAATGGCAAGCAGAGAGATGCATCACAGTCAGGAGGAAAAAAAAACTACAAAAGAATAAGTGCCACCTTACTATACAAAACGTAGGTTACAACAGCTACTACAGGGTACAAGCAGCAGCCAATAATAAAAAAAAATCTGAATAAAATGCTTAATATTCTACACTCTCTAATTATTCATTTATACAAAACAATTCCTGTTTTCTGATATTTATCTTAGTAAATATTTGTACCTTTTTAGCATTTTTTATTATGATAATTAATTTATGTTGCAGATGGCTAATATGTACACCGTCTTGGAAACTATAGTTATATTAAGTATATGTAAATGTAATAAATATGCATATATAAATAAACCTACCCTGGAATGGAAAGCCACAAAGTCATGCATTAAAAAGAACAAAAGTTTAACTTTCTGCTCAGCACAAGAAATTTAGTACTAGAACATTTGAAACAGAGAACTGAAGAGGGACAGCTCACTATCCTCAAGAAATTGACTTGATACATTGGACAGTTTCTCTTAATGTCAGCTGAAGTTTCTTCTTCTGCAACTTCAGTTCTGTTGGTTTAATTCTGCTGTCTGCATAGGCAGGGAACAATGTTTTCATTATTTGTATGATAGTACTATAAGTATTTGATGAAAGTTTAATCTCCCGTTCAATAGTCTCTTCTCCAGATGATTACTAGTGCAGCTACAACTTTTTTATGCTCTATGATTTATTGTAATTTTGTTTATGTTTTGACAGATTTTTCCCTTTTAGTTGCATGTTGTGTACATTACTTTGTGATATTTTAATACGAATACAATGTAGAAATATATTTTAAGAATTAAATATATGGATAAATTTAATTCGTTCAACCTTTCTTCGTAGGACATTATTTAAACTGCAACTCCTCAATCATCTTATAGGGGAGATGGGTGGAATAAAAATTTAATCAATAATAATAATAAATTCTATCAGAAGAGATAGGCAACTCACAGACATGTTTGATATTCACAACATTTCCAAAGATCTCAAAAAATGGCAATTTTCTGCTATGTGATGTTCAGGCTCACCTCCTTTTTTGAAAATGAAATAAATATAAATGAATTAAGCTTCTTGTAAGTTTAATGCACTTATTTTGTGTTTGACTTCTCACCAAACATGGAATTAAGGGCCAATCTTGTCTTCTGATGGTGGCAATGTGGATCTCAGATAAGATAACATAAATGGATGATCTAAAGTTTGTATGTAATCTCCAATATCCTATCATCCTAGGATTCTTCCAAATTTTGATGGCAAAAATGACTGAATTTCCATAATTATGATTTTTATCTGATTTCCTCCCCAAAATTAAACTTTGAAAACCATTCTCATTTCTTCCTTTAAACGTTCCCAAGCTGCCAGATAGGGGTGAATTTCTTTTAAGACGTTTCCCACTATAATTTTATTTCTACACATACCCCCACCCCACAAAGTCAACCCACCCATTCCCAAAAATATGATGAAGTTATCCAGCTATCAGATGGCTTCCTATGGCCTTCCAGAAAATTGTAATGCAAGATTGCAGCTTTTCCAACATTGCCTACCTGCTAATACAAATCTGTGGAAGATACTTTGCAACCACAGTATTTATGTCAAGATGATTGTCAGAATCTCAGAATGAATATCACATGAAAACAACTTACCAGCCTGCAACCAGATCTGTTCAAGAGTTGTCCACAGCTGAATAGGCCCTTGCTTTGAGGCAGAACTCTGCATAGTTATCTCTGACATTGCCTGTTCCAGTCGTGATGCGGCAATGGAAGATGCTCGCTGGGAGCCTGGAAGAAGAAGTAGAAGACCTGACTCATATATTATTCGATTGCTGTTTGTATAAAGGGATGAAAGATAAGTACCTTGATCCACATATTAAACGTATGGCCCAGTGGGAGGCCCATATTAAAACAACATACCTCCTGGCCAGAATCTGAAAATGACATTTAATACAGCACAATTTCTGATTAAAATGGTCCAACTGAGATCGGCATATGTGGGCATGATTGGAGTAGATTGCAGGGTTGATACAGAAATATAATTTTATGTCATTTTGCTCTATTTTACATATTAAATTATTGCATTTTCTCCTATAACTATTGTATTTTACCCTAATCTCGTTTTAAATTGTTTGTTTAGAATTTTATTGGTAATATGTGTTTGAACCTGTACGTTGATATGGCCTATAGGCTAATAAATAGATAAATACATACATACATAAACATAGTCAAGCTTTTGAGGTTACCAATATAATTCAAATGATGGTATTTGGCTAATGAAGAAATCTAAAGCAGTTTCTTATTCCTGGAAATCATTATTAGCCTTGATGGTAGTACAACTGTGTCTGAAGGCCATCTGCCGGGAAACTAGTGGACTTCCTTCTGCGGATGATTGGCCATTGCAAGAACAGAGTGCATTCTTCTGCAGGGCATTGTTTAGGCCCTTATATACTTCCAAATCAACAATGAAGTAGTATTACCAAAACAATTTCTGCTGCAAGTTGTATTCTGAATTGTGAAATCTTCACAAGCATTCCCAAACAGCTGGTACCTCTTAAATTGAATTCTGGGGTTGCAGTATGTCATACAACAGATATTTTCCTCATACATTAAACCCTAATTTTGCAATTGTAAAGGCTAGGAGTTTGTAATTTAAACTATAGTTCATATATCAGGAAGCAATCGCACATTCTGTAGCTGTGAACAGCCCCAGATACAATTTTTAGAATTTTAAGACTGCAAACATAAGAAAGGGGACTATGCCCAGAACAGGGGTGGGTTCTGCTTACCTTTACTACAGGTTCGCAACGGGGCTGTGCACGCTTCTGCACATGCACAGAAGCTTCTGCACATGTGCAGATCGTCATTTATGACGTCCGGGTGGGTGGGTGGAGCCTCCCATCGATTTTACTACTGGTTCTATAGAACTGGACAGAACTGGGAGCAACCCACCACTGGCCCAAAAGCTTAGAAAGCCACTGCCAATGAGGACTGGACTGGAAAATGAGGGTAGTCTACAGGAGCTGGACTGGGTGGTAGCACAATTTTGCGCTGGTTTGGCTCTTTTTTCAAAACTGGTCCCAATTGGTGTTAGTAGGGGTGAGAGGTCCGCTATCTTGTGACATGCCACAGGGTTCAGTACTCTCTCCACTCCTTTTTAACATCTACATGAAGTCATGGGGCGAGATCATCTATCACTTTGGGCTAGGTATCTGTAGTATGCTGATGATGCCCAACTTTTTTTTTTATTCCTGGTCACCCAAGTGATGGTGTTGCTGCCCTCTCTTTGTGCCTGGGGACCTGAAAGCGGAGGAGACACAACAGGCTTCAACTGAACCCTGACAAGACCAAATGATTTTGGATGCATGGGGCTCTGAGATTCATGACTTTGTTATTTTTGACTCTGGATAGGGTAGGATTACTCCTGAGAGATCTGGTCTGCAACTTGGGGGTTCTCCTGAACTGACAACTCCTGCCTGAAGAGCAGGTGGCAATCGCTGCTAGGAGAGCCTTTGCATAACTTTGGATTGTGTGCCAGTTACTGCCTTTTCTGGATCAGAAGTCCCTGCACTTAGGGACTTCTAAGTGCATTCACGCCCTAGTCATCTCATGGTTGAACTATTGTAATGCAGTCTACATGGGGCTACCCTTGAAGAGCATTCAAAAGCTATAGCTGGTACAGAGTCCAGAGGCATGGTTAGTTCTTGGGGTCTGAAGAAAGGCCCATGTAACACACTGTTCCATGAGCTGCATTGGCTGCCAGTCTGCTGCCAGATACATTTCAAAGTGTTGACGATCTCCTTTAAAGCCCTTCATGGCATAGATCCAGGTGACCTGAGGGACCGTCTCATCCCACTGGGATTGGCCTGTTCCACCCATGCCAGCAAAGGATGCATGCTGTGAGTCCTGTTGGCCTGATTTATTCCAGTTGGGGGCCCAGGAATAGGGCCTTTCTCTGCCACTGCATCTGTCCCCTGTAACACCTTGCCCTCTTGTGAGGTTGGCCCCAACCCTCCTGACTTTCTGTAAGAGCCTAAAGACCAATGGGGGAGCATCACAGTGGAGGTGGTTGATTGATTAACAACATATCCCATTTCTCCCCTAACCTTGCACCTACTTCCCTCCCTTCCTTCCTTTAACTAACTAACCCCCCCTTCTCTCTCTCCTGCCCCATCTATCTATCATCTGTCTATATCTATCCATCTAATCTTTCATGATTGTAAGCCACCCAGAGTTATCCTGTGCTAAGATAGGCAACCAATAAATTTTATAAACAAACACACACACACACACACACACACACACACACACACACACACAGTACAAACATACTTTGCAGGCTTTTAAGAACATAGATTACATTGCTCTGTACCACATTCTGAGAGGAATTTAGTTTTTGTGAACTTGTGAACTACCATTTCTTTTACTGTAGTTAGGTAGAATCTTAGTAGTTCAATCTACTCATTTGTACTACTGTTCAAACACAGATATGTTTTTGTCATATAACAAGTAGCTACTGAAATCTAAGCCCACTAAGCATCCCTTGAAGCTCAAATTCTTGTTTACACAGCCTTCCTGCTAAGCAAAAAAAAAAAGGGGGGGAGAAAATTGTTCTATTAAATATGAAATAAGCTGAAACATGACATCATCATCATCATCAGATCGTGGTAAGTCATTCATTACATGAGGAATATTGGTGTAATATTGGACAAATTGTGTCTTATGCCTACAATCGTGGAGAAATATCTCAGAAAACAAACAATGGGGCCAGAGGATCTAGGGAATGCCAAGGTCTTCATGTTCCCCAGTCTCTCCTGAAACTTCCTGGTTGCTGCAAAGCACATTCCGCATGGCCTGGATAAGAAGAGCCTAATCATATCTCAGTACAACTATACTCAGGGCAACATGAAAGCACACTTCATGAATGCACATGAATTCCCCTGTGGCTTATTGCAGAATTTATGACCCTAAGCTTTCAAGTAGCTAGCTCATTTCTAAGAAACACATCAAGGCTTGGCTTTTTTTCTGTCTTCCAATTGGCTTTCTTCTATCATCTTAGTTTGTTGTAAATCGTCTTGAAAAACCATTTGATCAAAAGGCAAGTTGTCGATCTGAAATCAAATATACTTCAAATATAACATTCAGTACCATAACTATACCAAGAATCATTTGCTCAGTTGACATTTACTTGAGTTTGTAGATTTCTATCCTGACTTATTATCTTTCTGTGTAACATTACCTCAATTTTGCAATAATAACCTCAGTTACTGGAAAGATGGAGCCATCAGGAAAAATTAAGAATGCAAAGGCAAAACAAAACTGCATCCTGTTTCTTAAGAATAAATCCCATCAGTCTTGCCTTCTAGGAAAGAGCAGTCTTTCTCCTGTAGGCTCCAGTCTCCTGAAAATGGCCTTGAGGGGGAAAAATTAAGAGTTCTTTATGGCATTGAGTATCTGGATACAAGAACCCTAGAAAAGGAATCCTTGAAATAATTTTCTCTATTTTAAATCATTCTAAAGAATAATGAAAGATCAAGGAGAGTCAATCTGAACCTCAAAGTTTTCTACCATTGCATTGGAACTTGGAAACCCTGAGATTAATTGCAGAAGCCATATATATTATATATATTATATATATACACAATTTCCTTGCTTCCTTTCCCTTCCCTCTACACTCTTTAGTCTCACTAACCTCTTTATTGAAGATGTGTCAAATTCACAAACGGCAATAATCAGTTGAAATTAAAGTACTGCTTTTGGGTTGACGTTGACCTCTCAGGTCTTCACTAAACTGATGTCAGCCCTCTTTGCAAATAGCTACCTCTCTGAGCATGTGCACACTTATTTGCATAATTTCTTAATCAGAGGTCCATCAAAAATAAGATTTTATTCAACAGTTTATTTAGTAACTGTTGTTTGGTCCATATGAATATGAGGTTGAATTTATGGATGTGATTATCGTATCTTGAAGGTAAGCTTCAAGGTTGATTATGTAGACAGAATCTGTCTGACACACTTCTGTAATTTAATTGCACATTCCTGCTATGTCTGCAAGTCAGCCAGCCATTTTAACTGGTTCAGCATTTATGAGACATTATAAAATAGACAGATGTGGCCTTTAATAATACTGAATTGCAATTTCTTTCTTCCTGGGTGACATGGGTGAAAAAGACAATATTCCATAAATCCATGGTGTAGCTATACTTTTATTTCAACAATGTTCTCAGAAAGAATTTTGATAGATTAGATTTTCCTAATCCAGAATTAAGTCTATTAACAGTCAAACAGATGCCTATAAAAATCACACACTCAGGAAATGAGTATTTATTAAGTGACTCTGCGGCATATTGCCTATGGCAATAGAAACAGTATAGAGCCATCATATGCAAACTGATACAACACACAGCACATATATTGACTGGTGGTTATGAGATACATAATTCAACATAACATGTCAAATTGGGGAACATTGACATAACAATTATCTATTTTCAAATAATTATATCCACAAAAGTGTTGCCATCATGAGTAGGGTAACATAATAAAATCTTGAAATAAATGTATGCCGCATAATGTATTAGTAGGGAAGAAGATGTTTGTATGGAAGAATGCATTGAATTAAAAAAAAACAAAGTCTATTTATATGTGATCGCTCACACTGGCTATTTAGGCCATCTGTTAATCTCTTTGTTTCTCTTACCAGAATCGTTATCATGGGCATCAGGTAGAGTAAGATACACATTATTATTCTTCTTAGCTGTTACTGTCTCAGTCAAACTGTTTGCTTTCTCTGAGTCACTGGAAAAGAACAACAACAGGATAAACATGTTAATTATCACTTACCTAAAAGGCAGGGTTTATGCTAGAGCCAGAATGCTGTAGTAGATGAATGCTTTGGCTATAACTTGGGAGACCCAGGTTCTAGCCAATGTTCAGCCACGAAGATGCAGTGGGTGATTTGGGGCCAATTATTTTATCTCAGTCCCACCTATCATACAGAATTGTTGTGGGGAAACAAAGGAAGAGGAAATGCTTCTGCAGAAACATGGGAGAAATTTAAACAACAGTAATGATCAGTCCTAGAAAATGAGCATCTATCAACCTTGAAAGCTGAAATGTGGGTGCATATGACATAGTTGTGGTCAAAATTCCTCAGATGGCAGGGATTTCTGACAAAAAGACAGAAGTTTGTTGTGTCACAAGCCATACTGTGTGAAAATTTTGATAAAGCAAACTGCCAAGGCAGGATCAATGCACTTGGATTAATTTGACATGTTTTAGCGAAGTGTGACTTCTGCTGCTGAAAATCCGATGGTCTGCTTCTTTTCTACCTGTGAAGTAAGGAAAGTGTGATCTCTTCCTAGTGTAGAGAGTTGTGTTCTTCTCTATCATAATGAGGAAAGCTGACTGCAGTCAAAATTATACTAGTCATCACTGGCTCAGTGGCTTATAACTAACTCTGGGTTGTGTGTGGTCTCTGGCACAGAATGTTTTTATTATATTTTATCATTTTTTCTTTGTACATTATATTCTAACCCCTGTCAGCTGCCCTGAGTTGCCTGGTGAATGGGCACCCTGATCAATCTCATGCACCAAATCGATCCGTTCATGGTGCAGAATAGACAATGGGTCACCTGATGTCCTACTTTCCATCTCTATTGTCTCTGTACAGTTCATGCTAACTACCCACAATATTGTTTCCTATGTCTCTGACAAGTTGTGTCCTTTTGCTGTAAGGCTATAGATAATGTAATTTGTGGTTATTAAGTTCCTGGTGCTTTTTATCGCTTGCCTTTTTCTCTCTCCTTCTCTCTCTCTCTCTCCCCCTCCCTCCTCTCTCTGCTTTTTAGCTGCCTTTTGTCCCCTGTTGCCATCTAATCATGTTTATATTTGCTGATGTTTAATAAATACACATCAAGTTATATTTTTGATAGCTGACCTAAGCAGCATGTCTTCTTGCTCTAATCTGGATATAAGCACCCATTGCAAGTGGCCTGGGTGGCAACCAAACTGGAAATTACCAACAGTATTTTTCCACCAGCTAAGTAGTGCTGCATACGGCCTTTGACAGCAGCAAAAAGAGCAGCCATTCCTGGAATGGAAATGCATTTTCTGCTCAGAAATTAAGATTTGTTTATATAACTAAAGGGGGAAAAACCTGGGATACTGCTTTTGCTATTAATAAATAAAATTCTAGGATATTTTAAGAATTAAGCTGGTATGTTTGCACTGATACACAATGTTTATTTATTGAATCTGTATCCTTTTTTAAATTAAAGGGCTTGGGACAGCATTCACTTCTTTTCTTCCCACTCTTATCCATTTTTTTCCAACAACTCCTCAGTGAAGGTAAGAGAAAGAATAACTCTAATACTAATCATAGTCATTTTAGTAAGCTTTTTAGACACATACATACAAACCAGTAGTGGGTTTCACTTACCTTTGCTACTGATTCAGAACTGTAAGTGCATGCGTGAACAGGGCGCTTCTGCGCATGCACAGAACCTTCTGTGCATGTGCAGAGCGTCCGTGATGACGTCCGGGTGGGTAGATGGAGCCTCCCACCGCTGCCGCTACCAGTTCTCCTGAACTGGGGTGAACCAGTAGAAACCCACCACTGATACAAACATACTTTAATGCAACATCATAATTGAGAATACAAAAAAATCCAACAAGACTTTAAAAAGCATCACATCAACAGATCCAGCAGATTGGACCCGCAAACTCTGTAATGCTTTGTGTATTTCCACTGAAAACAATTGGCCTTAATTTAATATGAGTAATATTGATTTCAAGAGGTCCAGCCTTAAATATACCTAAAACTGAATCCCATTAAATGATCTTAATATTAGTTTCTAGAAAGAGAATTGAGAAAGGCCATTTACAATATATTTCCCATTGAAGTGTAGCTAAACATATCTGAGCATATATGAGTCATTCTTAAATATAAATGTTTGTGTGTGTATAGTGGCAGGAAGAGATACTGCCTAAGATTATCTAAAAGAAGGTCATTTAGGGTTTTAATATCAAAACATGCTGTTTGAATTGAGCCTCCAAATTAAATAGTTTTTAATAACATTAACACTGTAATTATGATATATATGACAATGTTAGCTCAAGTTTGTGTGTCAGTAACATTCAACACAAATGAAGTTTGAGTACATTACTGTAATCCAGTTTGTTAACCTGCCCCATCTGTCTTCTTTCAAAAAAACGATCCCCATTAACCCAGGCATATGTAAAATAACCATGATTCTAGGACCAGATGGTCTATTAGATTGCCTGTAGTTTGCTTTTTTGTTCTTTTAGAATTAAACTAAATTTAGTTTTAATATTCATCGTTTTTAAGCATGGCTGGTTTATTGGGATGGCTTGACTTAAGTTTACTGTTATCACTTGTTGTGAACCACTCCAGGTATAGAAATAAAATCCATCAATTAATATTACCAATGAATAATGTATTGGATTTCAAGCCCCATAATCCACCCTGAAGAGCTCCCACATAGGGAAAGCTACTGTTATCACAAGGGCATGAGGGAATGCTGATATATACTGCATTCCATTTTTATTCACTGCTACTCAAGATCAGTAAATAATCAATTATGAATGTCATTATTGTACTGTATTAAATAGGAACCCTTGTCTCCAAGGTGATGTATTGTACTGTATCATTCTTTGACATAAACAACATCAATGACAGAGAACAACAAGCAAGCTCTGCTAGTATACCAGTTGATGACATTTTGCCAGGAAAAAAACCAACAACGTTGAAAATGTTCTGTGGGCTTGTGTAAGTGTCCTGATATCTCTGTCTAGCTACAGCACAGCCAGGGGTAAAAGAGAAGGGATTTCTTCCCTCCCTCCCCATGAGTGCAAGGATCTGATTCTGTTCTCCATGGAGCAGCTGAGAGTGACTTCAGATTTAGTTCTGGTCTGTCCATTTGCCTTGATCTGCAATCCTGCAAAGCTATAATGAATTCTAAATCGCAACCTGCATTACATTTTCAGGTTTATCTCTGGAATGGAGCAGCATTGGAAAGTCAGTCCTGTCTTCGCTCTGAAAGGGAGGGGGCATGATCCCTGGGATCCTGCTATTCTCCAAACAAGGCTTGGTAACCATGATGGTTATTTCCCAAGGTCTGGTTCTCAGAGACTTGGCTGGTTAGATGATATTGCCTTCCTTCTCATTTCCAAGTGATATAAAGTGACATATCTTTCAATGCTTGCTTGTGGATGCTTAATGGTTTCTACAAATTTCAGGTCTCTTACTCAGCCACCTATATTTAGATTTAGGCAGGGATCCTAGACCTACTAAAATGCTTGTAAATCCACTCCAGGATTTACAAGTATGTAAGTGGGTGCAGTGCAGACATACAACCTTCTTTTTCTTCTCATTCTAAGTATAGGAGATGGAATAATGGATTTAAATTGCAGGCAAGTAGATTCTGATTAATCATTATTTAAAAAGCAGCTGGACAGTAGAATACATTATCCAGGCAAGGGGCAGACATCCTTTCTTGGATGTCTTCCAATGGAAGCTAGATAATAAGGATGCTTTAATTTGGATTCCTTCATGCAATACGGCAGGGGTCTCCAATCTTGGTCCCTTTAAGACTTGTGGACTTCAACTCCCAGAGTCCCTCAGCCAGCAAAGCTGGCTGAGGAACTCTGGGAGTTGAAGTCCACAAGTCTTAAAGGGACCAAGGTTGGAGACCCCTGCAATAGGGTATTGCACTTGATGGCCCAAATGTCCTCTTCCACCTTTATTCAATAACATACATTCTTTAAGAACATTATTTTTTTATATTGAATTGCTGTTCTTACTCCAGGAATTTACTTATTTAAATGATTTATATAGCTACTCATCTGTGACTGCTTACAAGGATTAAAAATGCAGAAAAACCCACCATATATAATCCCAGGTATCCAAGAATAAACAATAACACCACTTAAAGGGGGGGGAAGGTGCATGAACAATAGCAGAGCCATCAAACCACCTAACCCAAATGCCTAAGGAAAACAGGTAGATCTTCAATGATGAATTCTTCCTTACAAAAAGGCTAATGGGGCTGGGACCATCCAAATCTCTAGGACAGAGGTCTTCAAACTTGGCAGCTTTAAGACTTGTGGACTTCAACTCCCAGAATTCTCCAGCCAGCTATGAGTTGAAGTCCACAAGTCTTAAAGCTGCCAAGTTTGAAGACCTCTGCTCTAGGAGAATGCTGTTCTGTAGTGTTTGGTGCTGCTACCGCAAAAGCACAACTCTAAGCTCCAACACGGTGGCATTGTTTGAAAGAAGGGGCCCAGAGCATGTCTTCTCTACTAAATCTGGTGGGGTAACCAAGAAACAATTAAAGAAAGGTAGTCCCACAAGTAGCCTAGCTTATGCCATTTCGGGCTTTATAGGTGATTATCAGTGCCTTGTAAGGTAGCTTTGAAAATGTTTAGACAAGCTAATAACCCACGATAGTGTCTCCTAGCCAGTTGGCCCACATATATGTTTGCCGCTTTAGGCCTAAAAAGATTGCTTTTCTTATCTTTTGGGGAAAACTCTTTTTTGATCATCTGGTGGTAGAGATAGCTTTAGGTCAGGGGTGTCCAAACTTGGCCCTTTGGAGAGTGGTGGACTTCAACTCCCAGAATTCCCCAGCCAGCATGAGCTATAAATTTAAGCAAGTTTCTAGTTGGAGAATTCTGGGAGTTGAAGTCCACCACTCTCCAAAGGGCCAAGTTTGGACACCCCTGCTTTAGGTCTTTGAGAATGTTGTACCAGACACACTTGTTACGGCTTCACATATGGACCAAGGGAATGCCACTATGGTGCTGATCTTTTTGTCATCAGGACAGCTAGATAGTCGATATGAAGTGCTTCCTCCTTTCCTTCCCAGCTGCTATTCTACTGCAGGTCCATCTCTTTACTGAGTAACTGTGGGACTCATTCTGCTCCCATTCTTTGGTATGTTAAATCAAGCTGGCCTGGTTTTTGAGCAGATATTATACTGATTGACAATAGAACCAGGAATAGGTAGTATAGGGCAGGGGTCTCCAACCTTGGCAACGTTAAGACTTATGGACTTCAACTCAACTTGTGGAGTTGAAGTCCACAAGTCTTAAAGTTGCCCTGATATAGGGAACTCTCCCTCTTCTTAATTAGGTTGTGGTCACTAAGATAATCTCCATCCCTTCAGAAAGCTGTGATTGGGCTGCAAGCCAATGGCAAAGTTACTCTGAAGACAATCAGCTTGGTTTCTTCAAAACATTTCAGGCTGCTAAGATTATCTTGTTTCTGGAATCTATCCCTTGTTACAGTCAATATTGACTCATTTCCACAATGATGGCACTACTGTTAATGGAATCACTATTTATGTCTGATCTCCTACAGTAATTATATTATAAAAGTGTGGTGCTCTCACATGATGGACTAGTACTTCAGACACACAATTACAAACAAATGCTAGCTTGCCTAGACTTCTTGAAGCAGTGGGATCTCTACTTTTTAATTTGTTCAAGGGGTGAATGATAATATACATAAGCCTGTTGATGACACAAAATCATTCAAAATAGAAACACTGATGAAGGATGTGAAGAGCTTGGTTGAATGTGCTTTAAAGTCAATACAATAATGACTGCATGGAGGAACGCAATAACTTATGAAAATATGGAGAGAGAGAAGTTTGTCTCCTCCTGTCATAATGTTAAAATCCAGTCATTGAAACTAAAAAGAGGAATGATTCAGGATCAGTGAAAGGAAATCCTTTGCAAAGTTTAGACTGGAGACCAATCTAAGTCAAACGACTTTAAATAAACAATTCCATGGATTATTTTTATTTATTTATTTATTTTATTTTGTCAGAACAATATATGTAGGAATCATACAAAAGATTATATAGTATATAAACATATATGAGTAAATATAAGGAGGTATAAGCATATATATAGAAAGAAGAAAAGAAAAACAATAGGACAGGAACGGTAGGCACCTTTGTGCGCTTATGCACGCCCCTTATGGTCCTCTTAGGAATGGGGTGAGGTCAATAGTAGAAAGTTTTTGGATAAAGCTTTTAGGATTATGAGAAGAGACCACAGAGTCAGGTAAAGTATTCCAAGCACTGATGATTCTGTTACAGAAGTCATATTTTCTGCAATCTAGATTAAAGCGGTTGACATTAAGTTTAAATCTATTAGTTGCTCTAGTATTATTGCAATTAAAGCTGAAGTAGTCTTTAACAGGAAGGACATTAGAGGCTCATCATCATTACTATTCCTAATGGTTGAATATTGTCTTCTGAATCACAGCATTCCTTACATATCATCCACTGAGGAGTGATAGCAGAACACTATTGCCCTCTGTCCATGCTTGTAAACTCCTTGCATGTTCTGGCTGACTATTGTGCTACATAGAATGCTAGATTAGCAAGCAGTGGCTTGATTCAATATGGCTCACATTTTGCAGCTGTTCATGAAATGTAGGGTATGAAACTGTACTAGGCATATGAACTCCCATACCCAGACAACCATTTCTGTGTCTCCATTTAAAGAAAATCCAGGTTTAATTTAAAGAAAAGCCTACCTTTGTTGCGAAACATTATACAACATCTGCCACTGATGCAGCATATGTCTACAGGTCACTAAAGCCTCTTCCGGTCCTTTATGTATTAATTCCAGTTTTATTTTTGTGAAGAGTAAACTGCAATAAAAATATACACACATATAAAGAGCAAATAATATTTAGCTGTACAAATAAACACAACATGATAAACATGATTTCCATTTGTAGAGAGATGATGTTTGACATCCAAAATTAAGCCATTTCCATATTTTCATATAATATAAACATACTACGCATAGGTGATAACTACTGCCAGCATTACAGCCGAAATGGAGCCTTTAAAAAGACATCAGGATGGATGGGAGAACTCTAATTATTGCATAAATTTTAAAAAAGAAAAAAATTCCTAACTTCATCAAAAATAAATGTAAATTTTATTCAAATAATTTAAAATATTCAAATTTGAGGAGAAAACCAGACAGATTGGCAGAAACAAGTAATTGAGAAAAAGTGAAAAAAATTTCCCCCATCCATGGATATAGATGGATTAAATGTATGGAATCAATATTATAAAACTGATTACCAATTTGCAAATGGATTCCTTGTGTTTAATTTTTAGTACCCTATTAACATTAAAATACTGTTATAATATATTATAGTATGTTCATGCAATAACAGGAAAAACTGAAAAACAAACTTTATAATAGAAATGAAGTTAAAAAATAATCAGGTTGGAAAACATTCTTCAATCCCCAAATCTAAAAATATTGAACCTAAATCTAGATTGATAACCTAGATTTTAAAAAAAAAATAATTTTAGTTAAAAGAAGGTTTTACAAAGATTTAAAAAACTATAGAAACATAAATAGTATAGAAAAGATTCTAAAAGGGTGGAAGTGAAGAATTACAAAAAAGCAAGGAAAAAGGTATCTAAAGTAACAATTTTAACTTGAGTTTCTAAAGGCATATGTACGTTTGTAAATATTTAACATCATTATGAAAAAATGGAAAAAGACACACTACATTCATAGCTTTTAAACCGATCCTTCTTGCTTAAAAGTCTGTGCTGACCAATTGGCCCCCATCTTCACCCATATTTTCAATAAATCACTAGAGATGTGCTATGTTCCTTCTTGCTTCAAACGCTCTACCATCATCCCAGTGCCGAAGAAGCCCACCATCAAGGAACTAAATGACTACAGACCAGTTGCTCTAACATCTGTAGTCATGAAAACCTTTGAAAGGCTAGTGCTTTCCTACCTGAAAACCATCACGAATCCGCTTTTAGACCCCTTGCAATTTGCATACCGAGCAAATAGATCAACAGATGATGCTGTTAATATGGCTCTGCACTACATCCTACAACATCTTGAGTCTCCAAAGACCTATGCAAGGGTCCTTTTTGTAGACTTTAGTTCAGCATTCAATACCATCATTCCAGACATTCTTCTAACTAAGCTAAACCAGCTACAGGTACCGGAACAGACTTGTAAGTGGATCACAAGCTTCCTAACAAACAGGAAGCAGCAGGTGAAGCTAAGCAAGATCACATCAAATACCTGTACAATTAGCACAGGGCCCCCCCAAGGCTGTGTGCTCTCCCCACTTCTCTTCTCTCTGTATACCAATGACTGCATCTCCAATGATCCATTTGTTAAGCTACTGAAGTTCGCAGATGACACAACAGTGATTGGTCTCATTCGAGACAATGACGAATCCGCATATAGACGAGAGGTCGAACGACTAGCCTTGTGGTGCAACCAAAACAATCTGGAACTGAACACACTCAAAACCGTAGAAATGGTGGTAGACTTTAGGAAAAACCCTTCCATACTTCCACCTCTCACAATACTTGACAACACAGTATCAACAGTAGAAACCTTCAAATTTCTGGGTTCTATCATATCGCAAGATCTCAAATGGACAGCTAACATCAAAACATCATTAAAAAGGACAACAAAGAATGTTCTTTCTGCGCCAACTCAGTAAGCTCAAACTGCCCAAGGAGCTGCTGATCCAATTCTACAGAGGAATTATTGAGTCTGTCATTTGCACCTCTATAACTGTCTGGTTCGGTTCTGCAACCCAACAAGAAAAACACAGACTTCAGAGAATAATTAAGACTGCAGAAAAATAATTGCTACCAACTTGCCTTCCATTGAGGACCTGTATACTGCACGAATCAAGAAGAGGGCCGTGAAAATATTTGCAGATCCCTCGCATCCTGGACATAAACTGTTTCAACTCCTACCCTCAAAACGACGCTATAGAGCACTGCACACCAGAACAACTAGACACAAGAACAGTTTTTTCCCGAAGGCCATCACTCTGCTAAACAAATAATTCCCTCAACACTGTCAGACTATTTAGTGAATCTGCACTACTATTAATCGTTTCATAGTTCCCATCACCAATCTCTTTCCACTTATGACTGTATGACTATAACTTGTTGCTGGCAATCCTTATGATTTATATTGATATATTGATCATCAATTGTGTTGTAAATGTTGTACCTTGATGAACGTATCTTTTCTTTTATGTACACTGAGAGCATATGCACCAAGACAAATTCCTTGTGTGTCCAATCACACTTGGCCAATAAAATTCTATTCTATTCTATTCTATTCTATTCTATTCTATTCTATTCTATTCTATTCTATCCTGCCAAAATCTTTATTCAAAGAAAACTTCATTAAGTGAGCATTACAGTGAAAAAAATATAATATTGATAACGGCCAGAATAATCCTAAAGAGATTATTTCCACTATATTATATTAGTGCCATATGTTTTAAGGGGAGAAACTTACAGGGGAATTACTTCAGTTCCTTAATTATTTCGGTTGACCTTTTCATTGGTTTTTTTTTTTTGCTATACAATACCTTTTCAAGGTGTCAGTCAGCATGACTTTTCTTGCACTTTTAGGATCTGAGGCAAATCAGCTAACCTTAATATTGCTCATCATCCAAAGCTACCACTGGGGATCAGATTGAACAAACACATAAAAAGCCTAGTCACAATGTTCCTCTACAACAATGTCAGATGTATATTTATTCATTTATTAAATTTATTACATTTCTATGCCCCCTTCTCACTAATACAGCAACTCTGAGTGGTTTTTTGCTTCACTTATAATTGTTCTTTCAAAAGATGTATCACAAATGTAAATTAGTACACATATATTTTATGCAGAGCTTTGCCCTTTTGTTGGCAATGTATAATTAGTGGTCCAGCTGGTGAATGAAACCCTGGAGCACATGCTCATGAGTTAAGCTTAGTGGTTCCCCCTACCCACCCACCCCTTCTTGGCCTAGCACAATGCAGTGTCAGCAGAAAATTTAACAAGAGTTTTACAGAAAGGAGAGTTATGGGTATGTGAATGTCAAATAAGGTCTTGAACTGAACTTTATTCTATCTGCTGAAATACAGAGCTTGCTGCAAGATATATGGCAAGAAGTAGAATTTAATCCTCAGAGCCATTAAGAAAAATTCCAACAGAGCTATGTTTAAAATACAAAGCTTTCTATCAAAGTCCATTTGGTTACATGAAGGATTACCTCTTTATACCTATGTCCTTGAATAGCAACATCAGTCAATAAAAGATGAGTTGAATATATAAGATGAAACTTTCATTGGAAACCAATCCTTCCTACTAAGAAAGGTCTTAGGTTTAATGTCAGAATATCCTTTAAAGGATAAAGTAAATGAAAGCCCAAAACAAGAAAATGCATCTTTGTTTTAAAATATTCTTAATATTCAGTTGCACCAAAGGTGTTCTTGAAAATAATCAAATCATGCATGTTTTTATAGGATATTTACTCCCTAACATTTTTTATTTAAATGCCTTCCTGGTCAGATGGGAAGTGCTCAAGTGTTCCAATGTGGTTGAGGAAATATATTCAGGCATTTAGCAATTTAAAGATTTCCCCTGATTCAAGAGAGTGGTACTCATCTCCAATGCTTAGCTGAGAGAGCCTGCATTTTCTAAGACGTTTCCATCATCATGTGAGCAGTATGAAAATATGGACTGCAGTAACCTTCTTGCAAAAGCAGTACCTGTTTTTCTACTCATATTTGCATGCTTTCAAACTGCTAAGTTGGCAGGAGCAGAGACAAATAACAGGTGCTCACCCTGTTACATAGCGCTCAGATTTCGAACCCGTGCTGTAGGCTTTCCAGATGACAAGCTCAGCATCTTAACCACTAAGCAATCATGTTATCCCCTTAGTAATCATTATCACCTTCACCATTACAAAACTTTTTAGATTTCACAAATGCATTAATGTCCAGCACGAATTGTGAACATCCATTAAACATGACATAGAGTTCTTGCTCCTGAGTGGAATTCTCCCACTTATTAAAACTGTGCCATGAATATTTGAAAAGCAGCATCTTTCACAGAATTTCAGTGCTCAAAGGTTCAGGGATTCCTATCCACATTCCCCAGTATTCAATGGAATAGTTGGCTGCTGGAAAATAAAGGACGGTACTCTTTGGCTGCATGAAGCCAGCCATTTTTATTAGGCCTGTTGAGAGGATTTTGGGAAGGATAGGGATGTGAGAGAAGGAGAAGAACCTTTGGAATATATGTACATTTAAATGTGATGCAGGTATGCCAAATGGGAGACCCCCATAGTAACCCCCATTAAAGGGGACAGGTCTGTGCGCATCTGTACTGATTATTAGTGCACAATTAATAAGGCACTTCAGCAAAGCACCTACCCTGTGCCAGTCATCCAACATTTATTGCATTCCCTAGGCCCCGGAACCATCTTTGCAAAATTAGATCTCACACAGGCGTATCAGCAACTGCCGGTAGTTGGCGCTACTGCTGAGGCTCAGACCATCATAACACATAGGGGGCGTTTAACCACCTGCAGTTCGAGGTTAGTGTCTCCCCAGGAATTTTTCAGAGCATCATGGAGTGGCTTTTATTAAAAATCCCTGGAGTGGTGCCCTATTCAATGATGTGCTGATAACGGCCAGGAATGAGCAGCAACTTTACTCTCGGTTATGGGAAGTGCTTACAAGACTCCACATCAAGGGCAGCAAATGCCAAATCAGAGTCAGGGAGGGGTACAGAATCACTGAAGAAGGCATTTACCCAACGAAAAGTAAAATCCAAGCTATATAAGAGGTGACCACACCAAAGAATCAAACCGAGCTGAAGACGTTCCTGGGGTTGCTGAACTTCTACAGCCTTTTCCTCAAAAACAAAGCTATGGTTGCAGAACCCCTCCACAAATTACCGGCAAAGCGATCCCCATGGGTTTGGGGGCACAGAGAAACTGCTGCTTTCTGGGCAGTCAAGCAGCTGCCTTCTGCTGACAGTTTCCTGATCCAGTATAATAACACGTTGCCTATTGTGGTGGTTTGCAACACTTCCCCCTTTGGTGTGGGGGCAGTTCTCAGCCACCACCTCCCAAATGGAACCAAAGCCCCGGTAGCCTATTTCTCTAGAACGCTGTCTAGCGCAGAGAGGAACTACAGCCAGCTGGACAGGGAAGCACTGGCTGCAGGTCAAGAAGTTTCATGAGTACTTATTTGGGAGGGATTTTGAATTGGTGACTGACCACATGCTACTGTTGGGGCTTTTGGCTGGGGATCGTTGACTCCTGTGGCCATGTCCTCTAGATTCACGTGGTAGGCCATTTTCCTCTCAGCTTACAGCTACAAACTCTCCCACCGGCCCGGACAGACTATGGGGCATGCTGATGGCCTTAGCCATTGCCCTCTGCCTGAACTATTGGACGATCCTACAGCAGGCGATCTAGTTCTGCTTATTGACTGTCTTGATTTCAGACTTGTGACTTCTGTCGAAGTGGCCAAGCACTCGGCTAAAAATCCTATGTTTAAAACTAATTTGAAATGGGTGTGGAGGGGATGGCTGGTGGGTGCAGAATTTGCATCATCTATTAATAAGCAGCATGAAATATATGCTTAAGGGGGGTGTTTACTGTGGGGTGATCGGGTAATCATACTCCCAAGCTTGCAAAATGCTGTTCTAAGGGTGCTACATAAGGGCCATCAGGGGATTGTCAGGATGAAAGCCCTAGCACGAAGCTTTGTATGGTGGCCCAAAATTGACTTGGAACTTGATGAGTTAATCCAACAAGGCATCCTTGAACCTACTGACCATGCCAAATGGGAGACCCCCATAGTAACCCCCATTAAAGGGGACAGGTCTGTGCGCATCTGTACTGATTATTAGTGCACAATTAATAAGGCACTTCAGCAAAGCACCTACCCTGTGCCAGTCATCCAACATTTATTGCATTCCCTAGGCCCCGGAACCATCTTTGCAAAATTAGATCTCACACAGGCATATCAGCAACTGCCGGTAGTTGGCGCTACTGCTGAGGCTCAGACCATCATAACACATAGGGGGCGTTTAACCACCTGCAGTTCGAGGTTAGTGTCTCCCCAGGAATTTTTCAGAGCATCATGGAGTGGCTTTTATTAAAAATCCCTGGAGTGGTGCCCTACTTCAATGATGTGCTGATAACGGCCAGGAATGAGCAGCAACTTTACTCTCGGTTATGGGAAGTGCTTACAAGACTCCACATCAAGGGCAGCAAATGCCAAATCAGAGTCAGGGAGGTAGAATTCTTGGGGTACAGAATCACCGAAGAAGGCATTTACCCAACGAAAAGTAAAATCCGAGCTATATAAGAGGTGACCACACCAAAGAATCAAACCGAGCTGAAGACGTTCCTGGGGTTGCTGAACTTCTACAGCCTTTTCCTCAAAAACAAAGCTATGGTTGCAGAACCCCTCCACAAATTACCGGCAAAGCGATCCCCATGGGTTTGGGGGCACAGAGAAACTGCTGCTTTCTGGGCAGTCAAGCAGCTGCCTTCTGCTGACAGTTTCCTGATCCAGTATAATAACACGTTGCCTATCGTGGTGGTTTGCAACACTTCCCCCTTTGGTGTGGGGGCAGTTCTCAGCCACCACCTCCCAAATGGAACCAAAGTCCCGGTAGCCTATTTCTCTAGAACGCTGTCTAGCGCAGAGAGGAACTACAGCCAGCTGGACAGGGAAGCACTGGCTAAAAATCCTATGTTTAAAACTAATTTGAAATGGGTGTGGAGGGGATGGCTGGTGGGTGCAGAATTTGCATCATCTATTAATAAGCAGCATGAAATATATGCTTAAGGGGGGTGTTTACTGTGGGGTGATCGGGTAATCATACTCCCAAGCTTGCAAAATGCTGTTCTAAGGGTGCTACATAAGGGCCATCAGGGGATTGTCAGATGAAAGCCCTAGCACGAAGCTTTGTATGGTGGCCCAAAATTGACTTGGAACTTGATGAGTTAATCCAACAAGGCATCCTTGAACCTACTGACCATGCCAAATGGGAGACCCCCATAGTAACCCCCATTAAAGGGGACAGGTCTGTGCGCATCTGTACTGATTATTAGTGCACAATTAATAAGGCACTTCAGCAAAGCACCTACCCTGTGCCAGTCATCCAACATTTATTGCATTCCCTAGGCCCCGGAACCATCTTTGCAAAATTAGATCTCACACAGGCATATCAGCAACTGCCGGTAGTTGGCGCTACTGCTGAGGCTCAGACCATCATAACACATAGGGGGCGTTTAACCACCTGCAGTTCGAGGTTAGTGTCTCCCCAGGAATTTTTCAGAGCATCATGGAGTGGCTTTTATTAAAAATCCCTGGAGTGGTGCCCTACTTCAATGATGTGCTGATAACGACCACGAAAATGCCAAACTAAAATCTATTCCCTCCTTAGCAGACTCAAGCCCGATGGAGATGGAGTACATATTTGAAGAACCAGGAATCCAGCGAAGTGAACCAGTTCCAGTCAAGACCAAGGCCCTGCCGAAAAGTTCCAGGAGTTTTCATGGGTAGACCAAGAGGCAAGCTATCAGAGTGGCTAGCTTCTGGATTGTATATAGTTGCTGAATAAAGAGCTGTTGTCTGTAGCCTGTTTCCAGTCTCCTCATTCTCCCAACTTAACATAAATAGAGATAAAATAAGATAGCACAAAAAGATATGTTCATCCCATTTCTCCACTGTCCTCCAGGATGCTGGATGAATAATTCAGGGTGCACTGCAGGAGACTTCAATATTATTTTCTTAAATACAAGCAGACAGACAGTATAACTGAAAATTAATGTTTTAAAGTCTGTATACAAAGAATAGATTATTTGTCATAGCCTCCCAAAATGCTTCACTGTATTTGTCTTGTGTAAACAATAAAATACTTTTTTTTTATCTGACATTATGCCACGGATGGAAACTTTTGAGCAAAGTTTTTTAGTCCACTGACATGAGTCATCATGGTCAGATCAATTTCCTCATGACCTGTTAAGGGAGCCTTATGCCTAAAATCTGAAGGTGGAGGCTGGGATTTGAAGCACTGTAAGTTAGTAGCAGACAGTATAACTGAAAATTAATGTTTTAAAGTCTGTATACAAAGAATAGATTATTTGTCATAGCCTCCCAAAATGCTTCACTGTATTTGTCTTGTGTAAACAATAAAATACTTTTTTTTTATCTGACATTATGCCACGGATGGAAACTTTTGAGCAAAGTTTTTTAGTCCACTGACATGAGTCATCATGGTCAGATCAATTTCCTCATGACCTGTTAAGGGAGCCTTATGCCTAAAATCTGAAGGTGGAGGCTGGGATTTGAAGCACTGTAAGTTAGTAGCAGACGCAGTAATTAAGGTGCTCCAAAAACTGTTTACCACCTATGGCATACCCAACATAGTCGTGTCGGATAACAGTCCACAATTCACTGCCACCCAGTTTGAGGGTTTCTTGGCAGACCAGGGCATACGACATGCCCTCTCGGCACCCTTTCATCCAGCCGGTAATGATATGGCTGAAAGGATGATAAGATCTGCCAAGGAGGCATTAGGGAGACTAAGGCTTGGTGATTGGCAAGGTAGGGTAGACAACTTCCTATTGTACCACCATATAACACCCAGTGCAACAACAGGGAGAAGCCCAGCCGAACTCCTCATGTGTCACCGGCTCCGATTAGTCCTGGACCGGCTTCACCCAAACTGTGCTCCAGTAACAACTGCACCAGGTCCTTTTGCATCGGGGACCTGGTGTTCACAAAAAACTTTGCCGAGGGTTCCCTATGGCTACCAGGGAAAATAGAACAAATAACTGGGCCTAAATCATAAATAGTGAGGTTAGACGACGGGTGACTATGGAGACGGCATAAAGATCAAATCTGCAGCCACCGCTGCCCTACTGCTAACGACCACGAAAATGCCAAACTAAAATATACACCCTCCTTAGCAGACTCAAGCCCGATGGAGATGGAGTATGCACCTGAAGAAGCAGGAATCCAGCGCAGTGAACCAGTTCCAGTCAAGACCAAGGCCCTGCCCGAAAAGTTCCAGGAGTTTTCATGGGTAGACCAAGAGGCAGCAGCAGGCACTACCTCTCAGGCCACTGCACCAACACTTACTGAGCTGCCCAAGTCCAAAAGGACCTGTAAATGCCCCACCTACTTGTGTGAATACGTATGCAGATTGGATTGTTCCAACTGAGAAGGGAGAGGTGTTAAATATTGACAGTTTGCATAGTTTTCTGTCTGGTTCGTTGCTTGAGTGGGAAGAATACTCAAAACGTGATTGGCTGAGCCCTCTGGCAGTTCCCTATATAAGGGCAAGCTATCAGAGTGGCTAGCTTCTGGATTGTATATAGTTGCTGAATAAAGAGCTGTTGTCTGTAGCCTGTTTCCAGTCTCCTCATTCTCCCAACTTAACATAAATAGAGATAAAATAAGATAGCACAAAAAGATATGTTCATCCCATTTCTCCACTGTCCTCCAGGATGCTGGATGAATAATTCAGGGTGCACTGCAGGAGACTTCAATATTATTTTCTTAAATACAAGCAGGCAGACAGTATAACTGAAAATTAATGTTTTAAAGTCTGTATACAAAGAATAGATTATTTGTCATAGCCTCCCAAAATGCTTCACTGTATTTGTCTTGTGTAAACAATAAAATACTTTTTTTTTATCTGACATTATGCCACGGATGGAAACTTTTGAGCAAAGTTTTTTAGTCCACTGACATGAGTCATCATGGTCAGATCAATTTCCTCATGACCTGTTAAGGGAGCCTTATGCCTAAAATCTGAAGGTGGAGGCTGGGATTTGAAGCACTGTAAGTTAGTAGCAGACAGTAATATTGTACCTTCTTTGTAGCTTCAACGGATAGATTATGTTGAGTAATTTGGGCGGAAATGATAGCTATTATTTTAGTTAAGGGAACCAGACTCAGAGAAGCCACTTAAGTGAATAAGAAGCTACGGCAGGGTTAAGAGGATCTGGGTTCGACTTATTCATTTGTGATATTCAGGTCACTTGACATGCAACATTTGTGCCACTTCTAGATCATCTCGGCATTTACAGTCACATAATGCATTGCCATGGAGCTGTGTTCTCCATGATATAGGAGGAATTCACACCAGCACAGTTCTGCATCAGAAATACTGGCGCTTGGAAGCAGCCAGTTTCCTACTGGTGTGAATTCTTGTCTTGTCCTGCCTCCAAGGTTTTCCCACATCCCCACTGGAATTAAGGTCCTTTAGCACTTACTGTGCTGGGCTTCTAAAATACCCACCTTGGAGTGGACTTTTTTCTCCTTAATTGAAAGAGAACAGTTTCCTGGTTGGTTGTTGACTAGCTAGTTAACATAGTATCCTTTCTTTTAGATGCAAATATGATGCCAATCCTGTCATGTTAGGTTTATTTTGTTTTCTGTGGTGAATAAGAAAACCACCATAGAGCGGCAGTGTATTCTGGCCTTGCTCTAAAATACCCAAAATTTGTAAAAACGGATTAACAGTAAGGTGAAGGACTATTTTTTTTACATCAAAAGTCATAGCTGAAGTGTTGGTGCTATGCATATGTTTCATTTCAAATATGAAGCTTGTGGTTATATAGATTTTATTTCCATCATACAACCTCCCATCTTTTAATATTTACTTCCTTAGCTCCTTTTCACCTGTTTTGGCACATTCAGGGTGTTGTGGTCCGCCAGCAGCCTGTGGAGCTACTAGCAGGGTTGGACAGTGAGGAGGCTGGGGAGGAACGTGGGCCAGTCCTCGAATCTGGGAAAGGCTCAGACGAGGACTCTGCATCGGAGACAGAGATGGGGCCAGGGCCATCTGGGAGTTATGCGCAGACTCCGGAGCCTCCAGAGTCGGATATCAGAGAGGCAGAAGAACAGAAGGAGCCTGTTCCCAGTGCACGCATGCACAGAGCTGCCAGAAGGCAAGAACAGTTAAAACTAAAGGGACGACTCGGGAGTAAGGAGGTCTGGAGATGATTGGCCCCTTCCATAAGGCTTAAAAGAGGAGCAAAGACATGTGGGCCCTTTGCAGGAAAGCAACATTGTTAATTCTGTTCCCAGTCGGCATCTCTGTTTGATTCTGGATTCTGTGTGGCTTTGCCAAGTAGGTCTTTGTCAGAATGTCAAGGGAGATAAAGGTTGGTGATAAAGGTTGGTGAAGACCATTTGACGGCCGTCTCCAGGAGAGCTTTTTACCAGGTTCGCCTGGTTCGTCAGTTGCGCCCGTTCCTTGACCGGGATGCCCTGTGCACGGTCACTCACGCTCTTGTCACCTCTCGCTTGGATTATTGCAATGCTCTCTACATGGGGCTCCCCTTGAAGTGCACCCAGAGGCTCCAGCTAGTTCAGAATGCAGCTGCGCGGGTGATAGAGGGAGCCGCATGCGGCTCCCATGTAACAGCACTCCTGTGCAGGCTGCACTGGCTGCCTGTGGTCTTTCGGGTGCACTTTAAGGTTTTGGTTATTACCTTTAAAGTGCTCCATGGCTTAGGGCCAGGGTACTTACGGGACCGCCTTCTGCCACCACACGCCTCCCACCGACCAGTGCGCTCACACAGGGAGGTACTTCTCAGGATGCCGTCCGCCAAGCAATGTTGGCTGGCAGCCCCCAGGGGAAGGTCCTTCTCTGTGGGGGCTCCTACCCTCTGGAACGAACTTCCCCCTAGGTCAACTGCCTGACCTTCGGACTTTTCGCCGTGAGCTGAAGACTTATTTGTTTATTCGCGCAGGACTGGCGTAGGAATTTTATATTCTAATATTTTAAGGGTTTGAATTTAGTTTTTTTGATACAAATTTTAAGGGGTTTTTAATTGTTATACTTGTTTTAAAATTTTGCCAAATATAGAATAAGTTTTTTATTTTCTGTTTTTATATGTACATTGTTTTTTGTTTTATTGTGGCTGTGAACCGCCCTGAGTCCTTTGGGAGAAGGGCGGTATAAAAATCTAATAAATAATAATAATAATAATAATTATCCCAAAGGATTTCTGCCGAAGGACTTTTTGCAACTAATTGGGACTCAGCTGTGAATGAACGTAATTCACAGCTCTTGCAATAAAAGAGGTTTTTAGGACTACTTGTGTGTTTTAATGAAGCCTAGGTCACAACACAGGGATTGCAGTCAGAGAAAGAGAAAAGGCGCCATTAGAGGATATCTGTAGCTCAGTGTTGAAATGAGGGGTTCTTGGTGTTCTTTGAGCTTGGTTGTTTTCTGCAGACATTTAACTGTAGCAATAGTACTTAGACTTATATACCAGTGCTTCACAGCCCTCTCTAAGTGGTTTACAGAGTCAGCATATTGCCCCCAACAATCTGGGTCCTCATTTTACTGACCTCAGAAGGTTGGAAGGCTGAGTCAACCTTCAGCCTGGTGAGACCCAAACTGCCGGCAGCCGGTGATCAACAGAAGTAGCTTGCAGTACTGCACTCTAACCAGTGCGCCACTGTGGCTCATGCTTACTAGCCAATATGTGCTAGCCAGTGCTATCACTGATGATGTTACCTAGTGTGACTAAGGAAAAATCTTTATAAAAACAGCAGAGCTCAGACAGAAAGCTATATATGTGGAAATTCTCATTTCTGTTTAATTATTAAAGGTACAAGAGACCTGATTTATGGTATACAGCATAGAATCACCCTGCTGAAATCCCCTTCTAATTCATTTTCAGCTAGCAAAACTAAAAGGCACCGTGTTGTTCTTTCAATCTATTCAAAATAATATTGACTGTCACCTTTGACAGAGGTTTCTTTGAGGGCAAGTTGGCTTCAGAGGACGGAGCTGAAACTGACTTTCTGCTTAATTAGGAATTTTTGGAAGTTCTACACCGCCTATCAGTTTTCTTTAAATGTATATACTAGACACGAAGGAACATTATTACTAAGCCTGCTTTTTCAGCTTGTATTTGAAAGCAAGCTTAATTTTTAATGCCCCACAAAATTCTCCTTTACTTCATATATATCCTGATGAAGTGAACAAGGAGAACCTTGTGGGCACCCAGCAATATCACTCATTGGGAAGCTGCAGAGCAGGGCTGATTTTCCATTCCTCCTGGATTATAAAGGCAACTTGCCAGATGCCCAAATGGAAATCTGGACCTAGTCTTCAAAGATCAATGACGGAGCACAACACCTTCTGAAGGGGGGGAACCCAGTGGATTTACATGATGAATCATTCATACTTTAACATTTTGGTTTTCTGTTCAAGTGGGATTTATAACAAAATGCAGAGCATATTCTCTATTCTCAAAAATCCTCCTGCTCCCAATTCCACTTAGCCATTTACTTGAAATAGGGCTCTTCTTTCTCTTTCTAGTAGGTCTAGTAGTAATAAGTTCAGTGTTGGAAACACTAAAAAAGGGAATCTGGAAAAGAGTACAGAAACCATGTAATTATCTATTATAAACAATCTAGCAAATTCATAAATTGTATTGTCTCCACTTTTTGAGATAACGCTCCAGAAGTTTTTTGATTCATGGTATGCCTTCAATAAACATTAAAATATTAAATATTAAACATCTTTTTGTTTAAAAATGGCTTTTTCTTGATAAGTATGTTTTACTGCTGCTAATTCTGATTTGTTTGTTTTAGTGCTATGGTGCTAAGTCAGATAGTGATGCTTTGTAGATAATTTATAAGTTTATAAATGTTTAAAAATTCGAAATATTCTGGGTAATAAATTATTTTCTCTATGTTTCTTTATTCTTTTCATTTATTTATTAGACATATTTGCCACTCATCTTGCCTTGAGGCAACACTGAGCAACTTACAAACATTAACAATTTTTTTAATCAGGATAATTTTACGTTCAGGTATTCCCCTCTCTCTCTCTCTCTCTCTCTCTCTCTCTCTCCTCCCCCCCCCCCCCGCATCTTTGAAAACTTCTCCTTTAAAAATTCATGTAATCTAAGCAAGCAGATTGTTGCCACAAGGAAGTTTTGTTTATTATTCTTTTGTTAAATTCATGATTATGACTGCTGGAGATAAGAAATGTAGAAACCCCCCAGAGAACAGAAAGTAGAAAGCAGACAAACGGCTTAAGGTTTTTTGAAACCAACACAGTAACTTAAATGGTAGAGGCTTGTTCAGTTGCTAACCCAGGTGGGTAGGAAGCCTCGCTTCCAGATCCCTGCATTATGTTACCCTGCTTGTCTTGTAGTACTTATAATTTTATCAATATTACTATGATTTAATCCCAAACTTTCTATAAAAAGCTCTGCTTATAAAAAAGCTAGTCTGCTAAAATTGCAGGCAAATCTGAAAAAGTATTTCAATCTAAAAATTCCATGCCACTTATTATTTATTTTGTCAAGCATGTATTTTGTCAATTATTTATTTTGTCAAGCATGTATAAGATAACAGATATAAGTATAAACATGATCATAAATACAGGAAATGGATACAGATACAGTAAATCGGGGTCTGCAAACTTGGCTCTTTTAAGACTTGTGGACTTCAACTCCCAGAGTTCCTCAGCCAGTTTGCAGACCCCTGCAGTAAATGGATATGGATAAATAAATCACTTAGGAGATGAGTCAATTTAAGTAGGTATTGGAGGAGTCTAATCATGTAGACTTCATAATTTCAACATTCATCAAACTTTTATTTTCTTCCTGTTCCTCCTCCCAATTATTTTTACCTATAGAAGAGTATAGGAGAACCTGTAAACATAGTTTTTTGCATGTTTGGTTGGTCCCCTTAAATATTTTTGACCATAATTTTAATTTATTTTATGTTACCCTAACTTACATGATATATTTTATGCTAAATATGTTTTGTTCCAGTTTAATTTTCCCCCAGATAATTTTATTAGGAACTATAAATACACACACACACACACACACACACACACACACACACACACACACAGGATCCAGCTTTGGCAAATATTGGGAATATTAATTTACTCAGTAGTTGAATTTATATATACAAAGTATGCAATGCATTGTGATCAGGTCAACCAAAATATTCAAAATATTTCTGGAGTTCATTTAAGTATTTAATATAAGAAAGATATATCTCCCTATTTCAAAAATGATAGATAAATATACATACTATGTATAACATCAAACCAAGAAAGTGCTTAGGAATTGAGAAATGTTTTCATAATTTAAATATTTAAAAATATTTTAAGCTTGTGTATTTAATATATCTATTCAAAGAGGCATTTAGATAGTTGAAGCTAATCTATTAGAAAAAAGTATTACTGATTCAGTTAATAAAAAAAATGAGCCAATATATCCTTCATTGTAGGTTTTTCAATTGTTCTTTGTTGGCAGCCAGAATAATTTCCCACACTTCTAAACACCATTATTTCAACAAAAGATGTACTGTGGTTTTCCTTTCTTAATATTTAATAATAATTAAATCAGTTTCTTATGTTTTAATAATTTATATGCACTGAGTAATTTAGACAAAAAGTCTTACTATTCATTATGAATGTTATTAAGAAATTCATTATTAATGTTTAATAAATGATTTTCCCAATTTCTGAAGAAAAAAATCAGTCAAGATCACTAATTGGGCATTACTCCAAAACTTATTACTCCACTGTTTATACCTATACATGATCTGACCATGACAAAGGTTCAATGACTAAATCTCTCAAGTCCAGATCCTTCAACCACTGTCCAGAGATAAAAATCAGGTCCAGTGTGCCACCCACAATGTGAGTGGGGCCATCAATTACTTGAGTCAGGTCCAAGGCCGTCATGGAAGCCATGAACTCCCGAGCTGCTGTCGATGACATGCCGGTCGATGGCAGGTTAAAGTCCCCCATAACCATGAGTCTGGGGGTCTCAACCGCCACTCCAGCAAGCACCTCCAGGAGCTCAGGCAGGGCTGCTGTCACGTAGCAAGGAGCCAGGTACGTGACCAGCAAGCCCATCTGACACCTATGACCCCACCTCACAAAGAGGGATTCACAGCCGGCAATCTGAGCCTGGCCCATGCCATGTTGGGCTTTAAATTGGATCCAGAAGCAAACTGACACCCAATGCAGTTCGCAGATCAAGGACACCCAATGTAGCTCCTGTGACCACACTCATTTACTGGAATCTAATTTTTAGATAGTATTTGTGTGTTTGTTTGTTATATTCTACCTTTTATTATTATAATATATGTGAAAGTATATGAGTATTCATATATTTAAAACTTCTGAACAAGATGTGCAATATACATTTATACAACAAAACACCCAACAGAAGCCAGGAGATTGTTAAAAAACATTTTGTAAAGTTCAGTGGCACTGGCATATATCACATCTGCAACTTGAAGGTAACTAATAGGGATGCATACTTCAGACTCTCAAGCTCTTATTCTTGTTGGAAATGTCCCTTCATTAGTTGAAGACTTTGTTTTGTTGCTATAGCTACTTTCATTATAAGTGGCCTTGACTAAGGCAAGAGGTATTTGTTATACATAAAATAAAAATGTATTTAGTTTCAGCTGTAGGAAGTTAAATTTAAAGGCATGAGAACAGCCTTGTTGGATCAGGCCAAAGTCAAACATCTTTTTGTCCTGCAGAAGCCAACCAGGGCCTGAGACAAAATTTACAAGCAAGACCTAATAGATTACAGAACAGACCTTTCTGGAGATTACCGTTAGAAATGAAAGACAGTATGAGAAGTAGCTATAGATAGACTTCCATTTCATTATTTGCTTTTACAGCTGTGCAAATTACCAACTATTACTAAATTAATCTATCACTTCAATTTTTTCCTGTTAATCTTTTAAAGAATGCCACACCTCTGAAAATGACATAGATGCATTTTATATTTCCTACAACATACTAAATACTTTTTATTTTTAATGAAATCTAACCATTGGTCTCTAAAGTTCAATACTGTGAAGAGTGTTCTGGAAATGGCTCTCTATTACTTCAGGTGGGATATTTCTACTTCTCATACATACATATGGACATCCACAGTCAAATTGTGCAGGTCCGTCCGTCCCCGCTGAATTTCTGGAAGGGAGAGGTACTAGGAGGATTTTAGGGGGGAGGGAATGAGTGCTTTAGCATTTGGTCTAAAAACAACCCCCCAAAATTATTCTGCTTTCAATCCTTGCATCACTCACTTTGGATTATGTCTCTTAAGATATTGCACAAGGCCATTGACAGAACAGTAAACGCACACTGCAGATACATCATACATCAAGGTCTGACTCAGGCAAAATAATTCCCAGAGGGATAGTTGCATTACTTGTCACAGTAAAAATAACTAAGTGTCTTCTGGTACTTTAAAGACTAACATGGGTTTAATACTTTAAGATTTAAGATTTATAGACCATGGAAACTCATGTCATTAAAAAATTGTCAGTCTGGAAAGTGCTGTACGGCTCTTTTGTCAACACAAATCAATATATAAAAACTCGGGTATACTTGGAAGTCAGTTCAAGCATACTAAAAGTGATTTCTGAGAACCACAGCCAATGTTTTCAGGCATCAAGATGGTGTTATGCATGTATTTTTAAAGCCTCCTTCAGTCTAAAAACCAGAATCATTAGACACCGAATTTGCGTCTGTGTTTGTTCACGTGTGTCTATGTGGTAAATAGCAAATCCAAATAAATGTTCAACTCCATTCTGTCCTGTTAAGGTCTTCATGACCATCGGAACCACCATTACAAGGGGCTGCTTGGCAGTGGAGCTGTCCTCGGTGGCTATGAGAACTTTTCTTTCTGAGTGAGGGAAAGAGTTATTTTTGACTGGGATGACAGTAGAAGAAAAAAGAAAGTTTTTCTGTCCCTGTTTTGCTATGTTGATAGGAATTAGATTGGGGGCTGCCCTGCATTCAATAATGACTTGTTTTTTTTAAAAAAAAAAATCACATGTATAGTTGCTACATATGTCTAGTTTGGTCTTTAGCAATTTGACAAGAACACTGCAAAATTACAGAGCAGTCCTGCTTTTACTTATAGAATCAAAATAAAGTCAATGGTTAAGAATAAAAAAATAAAGGAGACAATTCACCATCAACTTAACTAAAATGTGTTCTTTGTTTACTTCTTTCACGTGGCATAAAGACATACACTGAGTACATTATATTTAACCATGGTTTAATTCATACATAATTCTAAACCATGAAGTAAGGTTTATAAATTATTATGTCTGAGTTCCATTTCCAGCCAATTCTAACCTTCAGTTTTACATCAACAATACATTTTACAAGATTCTCTTATTTCACTTAGAATTTACATAACAAAACTGTAGGTTAAATTTTTCAGGTCTGTTTTTCTATATGTAGTTTTGGTATTCACTTGCAATATATAGGCTTTACAATAATAAAAACCTATAGAAGATTGAAAGACTGTTTTTAATGTTCACTTGACCACTAGTCTTTTCAAGAGCTCTTTAGAGTGATTATTGGAATGTATTCCTATTATTCCTATTGTGATTATTGGAATTTATTCCTATTGTGCAAGTTTACATTTAGGCCAAAAAAACAAAATGCACCGGTACCGTATATGTGGTACCTTGCTCAATAGTAGTACCTGTGAGAGGGATCTTGGAGTCCTAGTGGATAACCATTTAGATATAAGCCAGCAGTGTGCAGCAGCTGCTAAAAAAGCCAACACAGTTCTGGGCTGCATAAACAGAGGGATAGAATCAAGATCACGTGAAGTGTTAGTACCACTTTATAATGCCTTGGTAAGGCCACACTTGGAATATTGCATCCAGTTTTGGTCGCCACAATGTAAAAAAGATGTTGAGACTCTAGAAAGAGTGCAGAGAAGAGCAACAAAGATGATTAGGGGATTGGAGGCTAAAACATATGAAGAACGGTTGCAGGAACTGGGTATGTCTAGTTTAATAAAAAGAAGGACTAGGGGAGACATGATAGCTGTGTTCCAATATCTCAGGGGCTGCCACAAAGAAGAGGGAGTCAGGCTGTTCTCCAACGCACCTGAGGGTAGAACAAGAAGCAATGGGTGGAAACTGATCAAAGAAAGAAGCAACTTAGAACTAAGGAGAAATTTCCTGACAGAACAATTAATAAGTGGAACGACTTGCCTGCAGAAGTTGTGAATGCTCCAACACTGGAAATTTTTAAGAAAATGTTGGATAACCATCTGACTGAGATGGTGTAGGGTTTCCTGCCTGGGCAGGGGGTTGGACTAGAAGGCCTCCAAGGTCCCTTCCAACTCTGTTGTTATGTTATGTTAAGTACTCTTCAGAGCTAATTGAAATAATAATAAAATGTGATTCATATAATTGTTTAGCCATGAGGCTTGGTGTGTGTTGTCTTTTGGATTAAACTCTAGCATTCTGTCTAATCTATTCTATGGAAAAAATCAATATTTTTCTTTATCCTTTATAATAAGTGTTTGTATTCCATATTCACACATACCTTCTTACTTACTTAGTGGGCCATGGTGGCACAGTGGTTAGAGTGCAGTACTGCAGGCTACTTCTGCTGACTGCCAGCTGTCTGAAATTTGGTAGATCAAATCTCACCAGCTCAAGGTTGACTCAGCCTTCCATCCTTCCAAAGTAAAATGAGTACTTGTCGGGGGCAATATGCTGACTCTGTAAACTGCTTAGAGAGGACTGTGAAGCACTGTGAAGCAGTATATAAGTCTAAGTGCTATTGCTATTGCTACTTATTATTATAAAGAATAATGAAGAAATGTGCTGAATTTGAAGTTGGGACTAAGGAAAAACAGTAACTGCATAATGTCTGAGAATATATCTCATCATGTGCTAGTTATGCACCAAAAACTTCCTACCTCTGTCAAGCTATTGCATGCTAAGAAGGAAAAAAGACATTTACAATAAAGTGTGAACAGGACAAGAGATGTAAGAGACTTTGAAGAGGCTAGAAAATGAATGAAAGGGAGATTAGACATTGAAGAGGATTCCTCCCTCCACCATTATTTAGTTTATAACTGGCAACTCAGCCTTGGTGACCAATAGCCTAGAAAGAAGCATTTCAAAATATTTAGTGCACTGTTTTTCAAACTTGGCAATTTTAAGATGTGTGGACCTCAACTGCAAGAATGCCCTAGCTAGCATGCTTAATGTTTGAAAAACACTGATTTAGAGAAATTCTGCTTTAATGAACACATTATAAATGTAGGTTGGAAATTTGTCCAGCAGTCTCCAAGATTTTGTACTTATCCCATTATTACTGTACCATTAGAGATACCTTAATGAAGCCTGTGTAATCCATGCTCCTTGATCTTGCGCAAGTATGGAACTTAACAGAAATGAAATAATTACATGTTCAAGAGAACTGAAATCTTACAGATAAAAAGTTAGCACAGAAGGGCAGAAATGTTAGACTTTTGATAAATGTCTTTGCTATACTAATGAATCTTTCTCGGTAAACTGAATAGCCATGCCCACATCATTAGACTCATGCATTGCCTAGCATTATGTTTTTTTATGAAATAATTTTATTAAAAGTTTAATTGCAACAAAGAAAAGAAAAATATATTCCTAATTTTATGGTTTTTAAATCAGTCTTTCATCAGTCATGATATTAAGATCGTTAACTTTTAAAAGACTATAAACAGAAAGCTGGCTGTATAGTTATATAGGAGAAAATGTGCAGTTCTGTAGTATTTGAGAAGCAGCAGGTGTTCATGTAATTAAACATAGAGTAGTAATACAAATCCACTTGGGAGGAGGCCTTGGGTTGCCCAGGAATGGGTGGTGTTGAGTCCAGCTCGCTCACATCACACTCTATAAAAGGGCTCAGAGGAGTCCATTGCCAACATATTTCTCTTGCAGAAATCATATTCTGGTCCTGGAATCATATGAAGCTGTGAGCAGCACCTAACTTAATAATTCTGTCTTATTCAACCTGTCCAGCCCAAGGGTGTTTCCCTGTTCTTATTTATTTTATTTTATTTTATTTTATTTTATTTGTCAACAAATACAAGAAAACAAGTAACACAGTAGACACAGACATGGAACCATGAAAAAAATTTGGCACTCAAAAATGGGATATTAACTGGCAAAACATAGCCATAAACACATAGAATGATTACATATAATTGGGAACAGTAGGACAGGGACGGTAGGCACATTGGTGCGCTTATACACGCCCCCTTAGGGACCTCTTAAAAAACATGAAGGTCCAAGGTAGACAGTTTAAGGTAAAAGGTATGGGGATTAGAGAGACTAACAACAGGATCAGGTAGATGGTTCCAGACATTTACTACTCTATTGCAAAAGTCATATTTCCTACAACCAAGATTAGAGCGAATTACATTGAGTTTAAATCTATTGATGGCCCTTGTGTTATTATGGTTGAAATTAAAGTATTCATTTACAGGTAGAACATTTTGGTAAATAATCTTATGAACTAAGCATAAGTCAAAACGTAGACATAATCACTTTGAGAAATAAACTGGCACTCAGAAAGCAGAATTATGCCTTTTACTGTTCATAAGGTAAAGGTAAAAGTTCCCCTCGCACATACATGCTAGTCATTGCCGACTCTAGGGGGCGGTGCTCATCTCTATTTCAAAGCCGAAGAGCCAATGCTGTCTGAAGACATCTCCATGGTCATGTGGCCGGCATGACTCAATTCCAAAGGCGTACGGAACACTGTTACCTTCCCACCAAAGGTGGTCCCTATTTTTTCTACTTGCATTTTTACATGCTTTTGAAATTGCTAGGTTTTATTTATTTATTTATTTATTTATTTATTTATTTTTATTTTTTGTCATAACATCATACATAAGCATAAGCATGAAGCAACAGTAGGACAGGAACGGTAGGCACGTTTGTGCTCTTATGCACGCCCCTTATAGACCTCTTAGGAAAGGGGTGAGGTCAATAGTAGACAGTTATTGGTTGAAGCTTTGGGGACTTTGAGAAGAGACCACAGAGTCAGGTAGTGTATTCCAAGCATTAACAACTCTGTTACTGAAGTCATATTTTCTGCAATCAAGATTGGAGCGGTTAACATTAAGTTTAAATCTATTGTTTGCTCTTGTATTGTTGTGATTGAAGCTGAAGTAGTCTTCAACAAGAAGGACATTGCAATAGATGATTCTATGAGTTAAACACAGATCCTGTTGGAGGCGGTGGAGTTCTAAGTTTTCTAAACCCAGGATTTCAAGTCTGGTGGCATAAGGTATTTTGTTGTATTCAGAGGAGTGGAGAACTCTTCTTGTAAAATATTTCTGGACATGTTCAATTGTACTGATGTCAGAAATGTGGTATGGGTTCCAGACAGGCGAGCTGTATTCAAGAATTGGTCTAGCAAATGTTTTGTAAGCTCTGGTTAGTAGTATAGTGTTTCTGGAGAAGAAGCTACGTAAGATTAGGTTTACAACTCTTAATGCCTTTTTTGCGATGTAGTTGCAGTGGGCTTTGGCACTTAAGTCATTGGATATGAAGACAGATTGGCAGAAGCTGGGACAAGTAACGGGAGCTCACTCCGTTACACGGCAGCACTAGGGATTCGAACTGCTGAGCTGCCGACCTTTCGATCGACAAGCTCAACGTCCTAGCCCCTGAGCCACCGCATCCCTTTTCTGTTCATAGATATCCCTAAAATAACAACTACATTTTCTGTAGTTTGAAAAAGCTACTTGATGCATAATAAGGGATATGATTGTATTTCCCACTTGTTTCATATTAGAATGCATATTATTTTAAAAGCCCTATCAAAACCAATATGTCAATAATAATCACAGCTCACATCATCATCATAATTAACACCATCAAATAACATTTATGTATCCCGGGTACTTGGAAAGGACTCAAAAGATGGATAAAAATGCCAAATCCAGTCTAAAGATCTGGCTATGTGACAAAACAATAACAAAAACAATAATAATAATCTCTCAATGACATGGTTGTGAGACTTGTGGGCTCTATAGAAGATCTGAGCTATGCCAGAAGTTCAACTGCATTGGACAGGTCTCATCAGAGAAACCAGATGAAAACTCTCTCTCTCTCATAAACAATATGGTGAATTACAATTTACAGAAACCCAAACTGATCAAGGTCAAAAGAATGCACTTGGTATTGGACATCTGGTGACAAATAGGCTACAGGACTCAGGACTATTTGCTGAGCAATAACAGCCAGCAGTTGCAGGATTACTGGAAGAAAAGATGTTTACCTGTCACAATAATACAAAGATTGAAAACAAAGAAGGTAATACAGATAATTCTCCATATACGACGGTTCACTTAGTGATCATTTGAAGTTACGACATAATCCTCCCAAGTACTTACAATACAGTCCCAAAGTTACGAATGTTGCAGCACCACGGCAGTCGTTCACCTTATGAACAACCGCAAAGACACTGCAATATTTGCCGTGCCTAATCCACTACCATCCCGGCAGGTCACCTTGCAAAGATCTAGTGAGCCTTCAGTTTCTTGGCATGGTTCTGTGGTTCAAGCCTATAGTGTGTTAGCAGAGAATGGAGGCTTAAAGTACCACAAGATCACACACTCTCATGGTACTTTAGGCCTCTGTTCTCTGCAAATGCACTCCTGGAGAAGATCTGTGGCAAAAGGCTTTACAAACAGAGGGAAGGCCTGAAGCACTGAATGAAGACTTCCCTCCATTTGCAAAGCTTTTTACCATCTTTTCAAAAAGCCTCTGCCACTGAGAATGGATACCAGGATGGGGATGTGTGTCCCTCTGGACCTCTGTTTAGGGTGGCAAAGGACTTTCCTCAAGGCCTTTGCTGACGAGAATGGAGCCTAGGAGGGATGCACATGCCCCTCCCGGGCTCTGTTCTCAGCGGCAAAGACTTTTTGCAAACACGACCTATAGGGATGCAATCTTTCACCCCAGCAGACGTCAGCAAGCTTTTGTTCAAGGCAAAACCAAGGCAGAGAGGCTGGAGAGGAGACAGCTCCTTTGATCATCAAGATTTATGTAAAGTAAGTGATGGTTGGGCAGGATGTGGGGGGAGCATAAAATATTTCAGTGGGTTGGGGGAGGCCTTGGGTGGTCAGAAGCACTAGCCCCCCCGGCCTTCCCCACCCTGAGATACCTCATGCACTTAATGATCAGTGCATTCGATTAGCGAATGTGTGGGTGAAAGCAGGGAATGATCACATTCAAATTATATGATCACTCCTATGAATCCTCCTGTTACGAATGTAGTTGGCAGGCACCATTACATTCATAACTCGAGGATTACCTGTAATGATCAATTATTACAAATCAGAAGATATCTGAAAAAAATGTACTAGTTCTGGAAAGAACATCCACAATTAGAAATAACAGACCAGCAGATCAACATTGATTTATAAAACAAAGCAAAGTATTCACAGAAGCAGAATTGGAAGTGCAAAGATTTACCCAGGGCAAAGAAATCAAAGCCTTGCCAGAAGCTCAGACTGTAGAGGTAAACCAGGGGGAATCAGCCATAGAAGGAGCCAGCATAATGTCAGAGTATGAATATTCATAAATTGAAATAGGTCAGCCAATGAATAGGCATAGTAACAGGCTCAGCCAATGAAGGCTATTTAGAAACAGAAACTTAAGCTAGAAGCCTCTTCTAGCTTGTGGCTCAACAGGCTAATGCAGTCTGTTATTAACACAGCTGCCTGTGTTACAATTACTGCAGGTTCGAGTCCACCAGGCCCAAGGTTGACTCAGCCTTCCATCCTTTATAAGGTAGGTAAAATGAGGACCCAGATTGTTGGGGGGCAATACAAGTTGACTTTGTATATAATATACAAATGGATGAGACTATTGCCTAACACAATGTAAGCCGCCCTGAGTCTTTGGAGAAGGGCGGGATATAAATTAAAAAAAAAAAAAGTCTGGGTATGGCTTAGGCAACTGAGTCTGTGCAGAAGCTTAACTGCTCTGTATAGAGGGGGCTCTCTTTGTATTAAGCTCTGTACTCAGCTTGAAATGAAACAAGCCTGGGCTTGCCTGCTCTGCTGAAATGAAACTAACTGTTCTCTCCTGCCTTGTGTTTTGCTTGTAACTGTTGAAGAAGAATCTATATTGGTATTGTACATTTATATATATTATTATGTATATAGAGAAGTTAATGAATCCTGCTGCATCAGTCTGCCTGTGTGTGCTTTCTGGATTTGATTTTTGCAACGAACTCTGACACACAACTATAAAATGGTTTTCATTCCTAAATCATTCATTCCTTAACAATCTAAGACCAAATAATACCTGATTGAGAAATATCATCTAGAAACAAGGAAGCACTGGAAATAATAAAGTAGCAAATAACAGCAATAGCCAAGAAAATCAGCAGATACAGAGCTCAAACTGCACACTTTAGCAGAATCTCCAATGTTAGTCAATTTCAGTCAAATTGTAGGAATTTAGCACCCACCCCCCTCCTAGAAGAATGAAATATTTAGAAAATATTTAAAAAGGCAGAATATATTTCCCTGGATGAGAAATGGAGAAACATGTTTTAAAGCAACTCCCCCCCACCTTTGTCAATGGGCCATTAAGGCCTGAGCCAGTCCATTGTCTACATGACAAAGATAGGATCAGCCCCTACCCATCTAGCAACAGAATCTTACCACATGGCAAGGCTCAGGCAAGCTTGAGAGACAACCTACAAGGCTAGCTAAGACCCCCACCCCCTGGGAGTCCGACAGCCAATCAGGATACTCTTCCTGTGCCCCAGAAAGTTCAAAGCTCAGAAAAAGCATAAAACCAGGGAGCACACAGGATCTCAGCCCTTTTCTGTTCAGGAACTCAAGCCATGTGATCCTGACCACCATTAAACCATCTTTCCAAGCAGTCTCCATGTTTCCAGTGTATTTGTCCCCACTTGGAACTGAACCCAGATGGATATTTCTTCCAACAATATCAAAAATGTTTTTACCAATCCATCAATGGAAAGAATGCTGTGAACCAGTCAACACTTGCCAAAGAAGAAATAGTGCAGTTCTAGGCACATCTATGGGACAAGACACAGAAATACAACAAGAATAGAGGGTGGATAAAGGAGGAGGATAAGAAAAAAAGCTGACATGAAAGAGCAGAAATGGTGAAGAAAAGGTCAAAGAAGATCAACATTGGTCTGCAATTTTTCTGGTTGAAGATGAACTACATGGTTTCTGGTTGAAACATATGACTGATATATACTCACTTGTTGCCAAGCAATTTAACAACATATTGTAATGAGGTGAAATTGAAGATTGGTTAAGATCAACCTGATAATGAAAGATCAAAAAGGCCAGCACCAGGCAACTACAATTATGGCTTACCCACAACTTTTCAATTGCTAATCAGTGTGGTAGGTGATGCAGTCCAACAGCATCTAGTTGAAAATAAGCTGTTTCCACCCGAGCAGAAAGGAAACTGCACAAAAAGCAGAGGAACAAAAGCTCAGTTCCTAATTGGCAAGATGATTCTGGAAAATTGCAAGAGAAGGAAGGCCAACCTGAATACAGCATGGATTGATTATAAGAAGGCATTTGTCTCCCTGCCGTATAATTGGATAATCAAGGACCTAGAAATAGAACTCTGTAGAAATAGCAGAAGCTTTGTACAAAATCAGTGGCACAATGGAAGACACAATTGTTGGTCAATGGTGATAGACAGGGAGGGGTTAAATCAAGAGAGGAATCTTTCAAGGAAACTCACTCTCACCACTGTTATTGGTCATTGCATTGATTCCTCTGTCAACCGTACCGAACAAGTCAGGCCATGGCTGTAAACATCAAAAAAGTCTGCCAGGCTATCCCATCATCTTTATATGGATGATCTGAAACTGTATGAAAAACTATCCACCCTTACCAATGACAGGGGAAAATACTGAAAAACTGAATAAATCAAGATGCCTTATAGAAATGACATCAAGAGTCTGGATGAAGACAATTACTACAGATACCTGGGCATCCTTCTAGCTGACAACAACAAGTGCATTGAAATCAAGAAGGTTAGAAGAGAATACATCATCAGGGTGAAGAAAGTCCAAACTCAATGAAGAAAATATCTCAAGGCAATTAACACCTGGGCATTTCTAGTATTAGGTACACAGCTGGAATAGAGGACTGGACTCAAGCAGAAATAAAAGTCCTGGATAGGGAGACCAGAAAAAAAATGACAATGAATCATGCCCTTAATCCATGCGGTAAAGTTGATAGATTCTACTAACCAAGGAATAGAATTGGGTGTGGAATGTTGCAAGTTACCAGATAATTGAAGAAGAAAAAAGGGCGTTGGAAGAGTATCTGAAGGACAGGGGAGAATGGAAATGTCTAAAAACAGGAAAATTGAAGAAAGAGACAAAGGGGCTAATTCTGGCTGCACAAGACCAAGCCTGAAAAACAATTGCACACAAAACCAGAATTGAGAAAACAACGACAGAAAGCAAATGTTGCCCCTGCAAAGAAGCTGAAGAACAGGGAACCACCTAGCTGGCTTTCTGCAAAACTGACTACAAACAACAACATGACAATGTAGCAACAATGGTGCATTAGAATACTGTATTTTTCAGAGTATAAAACACACCTTTTTCCCACCAAAAAGGGGGTGAAAATTTGGGTGCGTCTTATACACTGAATGTAGCCCCTCCCACCCACTGGCCCCCACCTTTTGGCCTCTGCCTCCCTGCAATTTACCTTCTTGCAGAAAGCAGCGAGAAGAAACAGCCCATTTCAGCTTCAGCACAGCCTAATTAGCACAAGTTGATTGTCCCTTGGATCAGTCTCCCGACTCTCAACTGTTTTGTGGGGGCCTCTGCTGCTTGCTGCAAGGAGATAAATTGCTGGGAACAGATTTTTTTTCTTGTGCTAATGAAGCTATGCTGAAAATGAAAATAAAGCAGGCTGTTTGCTGTTTGCTGCAATGAGGCAAAATTGCTGGGAGGCAGAGGCAGATTTCTTTTTCTTGTTTTCCTCACCAAAAAAGGTAGGTGTGTCTTATAGTCCGAAAAATACGGTATATGCAAGAAATACCATTTGCCTACAAGCAAGAACTGGTAGGACCACAAAATAAAGTACTAGCAAATGAAGAAGCTAAATGCTCTGGGACCTTAGAATTGAAACAGACTGGTACCTGCCACAAAGATCCCATATTTAAAAAAACTGTTGATAAGAATGACAAAGAAGCCTGGATAGAGGATGTGGCAGTATCTGGAGACAGCAATACAGAAAAGAAAGAATTGGAGGAAATCAAAAATACAAAGCCTTGCAAATAGAAGAAAAATGACTGGGATGAAAGAAAGCAAAGATAATATCAATACTAATAGTCTCCTTGGGTGAAGGCCCCAAACAGCTGGAACACTACTTGAACATCATTGGCATTATAAAATCACCATCAGTCAATTGCAAATGGTAGCTTCACTTGGGACAGCTTAAATCCTGCAAGGATGCCTTTTACACCATCAAACAACATCTGCCTATCACAGGTCCTTGGAAACGATTCGATAGGTGGGAAAAACCGCCAAATCTGATCTAAACATCTGGCTGACTGTGTGAACATTCCTAATGATTTTTATTATCCACTCACAGCTGAGGGTCTTAAAGCAAATTAAAAAACCAAGGAGACTTTTTGCTGGAATTCTCATTAAGTTTAATTTTAGTTACTCATAGAAACTATTCAGGTACCAGTTCTGACCAAGGAAATACTGATTGTTTTTCAATTGTTTCACTACTAATCCATCATCATCACATCAAACCTGCCTATTTTACTGTGGTAAATCATTATATAGCATAGTCGTTTTTCCTTGGGCAGCCTTGGCAATATGCAATTTAGTTTGATTGATGGCAATGGCAGAGCTTAATTTCAGTTATTATAAATAATTTTTTGCAGCATAGAAAGAGCCATAATTCCTGCATTTTTCCTATTGATTGCTAAACATTGTATCTTCCTCTGTTCCTTCTACATTTTAATTGACTCTTTTCCCCCAATTAAATACTTGGTTCACATTAGACCAGTAGATCATCAAATAAATCAATCCAGAATTCCCATTCCAGAAACAAATGACCTGGCTCAAATTATTGTATTTTGGACATAGTATGCATAGACTTTAAACTTTGGAAAGGGCTCTACTGCTGATAAAGTTGGAAAGATCATGTAGCAAAGTAGATGGATTCAATTACAGCTGTGATGGGTGCACTGTTGGAAGTTCTGAAAGACCAGATTATTGACAGATAATCATAGAGAAAATCTATTTATGTGGTTGCTCAGAGTCTACACCAACTTAACTATGCCACACAATTAACCAAAACCTGTCTCTATACACATACGCATTTATCTATGCTTTATTCTCAGTTTGTTGGTGTAATGGAATGTATGAGTGATCTTGGGAAAAAAGGGGAAGAGAGGCTGCCTAGAAAACAATCAGATAAGTGAAGTTGGGCCTCCAGTCATCTCAGCTCCACTTCAAGTTTTCTTTCCTATGTGACCTTGAAATACCCAAATCTGTTTAGAAACTATTAGTTGCATTCCATATGGAGAGTGGAACAATGGATCAAATGCAGTGAAGCATATTTTGTTGATATATTTATTGCAGGGCCATCTATGTTGGGTTCAAAAGGTCAAGATGGTGGCTGTGATTTTGAAAATGAAGACACCCCCCACCTCTTTTTTAACTGACCTTTTTTTTTAAGATGGTATCCTCTGAATGTGCTACACTACAAATCCTGAAGATGCAAAGAGGAGCAATGAGAGACCCAAGTCATGAGCATTCCATACCACAGGGAGCTGGACCTATCCCTCCTGTAACCCCAATTGGAACCAGCCATGGGGAAAGAGGAGAACCCACAAAATAATGCCTCCAGTCCAGAATGATCCTGTTCTGACCTAGGCTTCCTTAGAAATTAAACAGCACAAACTTAGTCCAGGCAAACCTCTTTAATGCATACGGCTGTAAATTTCATTTACAGTCTGCAAGGCTTGATAAACAGTCCTTCAGAGGAAGGTTATCAACACCCACCTATCTCACGTGGAACGCTGCCAAAGAGCTAATTTCCAGATGCAGGCAAGGGCGAACTTGGCACAGAATCACAAACAGAATTTTCAAATCTTGAATCACCCAGATGAACTAACTGCTTCCTGCAAAAGCTCACGTCCCGTTCGCTTCTCTTTTATGTCTTATGGGAGGGACCAATCATCTCCAAGCCTTACTCCCAAGTCGACCCTGTTTCCTTAATTGTTCCTGTCTCCTGGCAGCTCTGCGCATGTGCACACTGGGAATAGGTTCACGCTGTTCTTCTGCCTCGCTGATGTCAGACTCCAAAGACTCCAGAGGCAGCAAAGAACTACCAGATGGCCTTGGCTCCCTCTCTGCTTCCAACTCAGAGCCATCATCCAAGCCTTCCCCAGACTCCAGGACTGGCCCATGTTCCTCCCAAACCTCCTCACTGTCTGAATCTGCTGCTAGCTCTGCTGGCTGCCGGCGGCCACAACAGATCCCATGGTAGATAGTCTTGAAAGCTGCCAAGAAGTCTAGGCGAGCCAAGACAGTTGCATCATTTCTGTCCAAGGCCACTAGAGATCATCCATAAATGCCATCAGTGCCATCTCAGTAGTATACTCCAGCCTGAACCCAGACTGAAAAGGTCCTTTGGGAGATAGGGCGGTATATAAATATGAATAATAATAATAAATAAAGGTTCAGATAAAGACACTGCATTAAAGAAGCATAAAGTAAGTACATATGATTGGTCCAGTGATTTGGCTCAAACCAGCAAAGATAAAGAGGCACAGCATTTTAAAAATGGTTACTACAGGGTGGGGTTTTTTTTTCCTGTTTCATTTCAGTTTTGCAACTATAATTATTGGTAGATAATTAGTGAATTCTATGCTGGATCCTGTGTCAGTTTTGTTTCTTTTTCATACTGTACTTCAGGTGGGCTGCCTGTCTTTTTTTTTTTTAAAATAGAGTAATGTGCCTTTAGTTATCTGGAAACGGAAGCTGTAGCTGGCGTTCTTGCAGATATTAGCTAATTGGCACATCCAGCTGTTTTACTGTAGAATCAGTCCTAGAAAACCTGGGGCATATTTTTCAAAGCTAAACACTGGACAAAAGAAAAATGTAACTGTACTGAAAAACTGTGCTATTATTATTGCTGTTACCATTTTTGACAAAAGGATTTATGTGCAAAAGAGGATTTGTATGTATTCACTGTACTGAAAACATTCACCGTTTTATATCTGCTTGCTTTCACTCAAAGGCATTCCGGAAGTTCTCTAACAAAATATTAGTAAAAGCCTCCAAGAAGAAGCTTGCTGCTGTTTGTTTTAAGCCTGGGGATCCAGGAAATGTTCCACAACATTGGGTTCAGCACAAACAAGAAACTGCCTTGTGCTTAATATCATTATCCTGGACAGAGAGAAAGAAGCGGAGTTGTTTTTTTTAAAGCTGATCTTAATAGAAAGAAGAGTGGATCTGAGAAGAAATACTGGTCGTCTTATGAAATGAAGGATGCTACTTAATAGTAAGTGAAATCATTACAACAGACACAAAATGACCAATGGCTCCCCAGAAGAGTCCATTTTTGCTCCTTTATCATAAATCTTTTACTATAGATTGGTCTTTTGCCCCACATGTACAATATCTGCACTCTTCTAAGAGTTGTATGTTCTCCCAGGTATCTTTATCTGCATAAGTTTTTAGTAGAGAAAAATACCCTTCCCTTAGACCAGAAATGGAGGAATTGGTCCAGAGCTGAAATCCAGCAGCTTCTGACAGGTTCTGGAGAACTGGTAGCGGAAATTTTGAGTAGTTTGGAGAACCAGCAAATGCCACCTCTGGCTGGCCCGAGTGGGGTGGGAATGGGGATTTTGCAGTATCCTTCCCCTGGAGTGGGGAGGGAATGGAGTTTTTGCAGTATCCTCCCCCTGCCATGCCCACCAAGTCACACCATACCCATTGAATTTCACCACTGAATTGGTCTCCCATCTGTACTAACTAACAGCTGGGATTGGTGGGTGGTGGGGAAGAGAACCCAACATCTGGATTGCACAGCTTGCTCACCAATCCTCCACAATGTGCACAAATGTGCGAGACATGGAATATATTCTGAACAACACTTACTGGAAGCAGTCAGGATATTCTGCAAGGGCCACGTCCATTACATCCAAAGCATGTTGGTAGTGTTTTTGTGATGAAAAAAGGAGGGCCAACAAATGAAGAGAATTCATATCATCCTTACACAGTTTCAGTGCTTCTTGGAGATGTTCTATTGCATCAGAAATCTGCAAAGTCAATATTAAATGATTGCTCAGTTACTCATCCTTTCAGATCAGTTTCACTTGTCCTGGCCTTTTGACTACTACAAAATAAAAGGAGTCCCAAAGCTAAAATATCAACAAAGGGAGAATTATTAAAACCTAACTGCAAGGAGTAAACCAATTGAACTCCACAGCAGGAACATTAAAACATCTTTATACAATCCTAAAATCCTATAAAATAACACTTCAGGTAAGCTTGCTTGTATTTTAAACAGTAGCAGGTGATAAGTATGTTCAAAGCTGTTAAACAAAAACAGGAAGGAAGTTATTACTCAACTGATCTCTTAATCTTGTTATCTTTTCAATTTAACTATGTCTTGGTATGCAACACTATAAAGAAAGGGTGACCTACTTTACATTTATTTATTCGTTTATTGAATTTAAACTCCTCGGCATTCAACTAAATCTTGACTCACAAAGTATACAATTCATAGCAAGGAAAATTTCAGTGGTAAAAATTCCAGCATAATTGATTAGAAAAATGAAAGTAAAAAAGAATAATAACAGTTCAATGCAATACAATGTAAATCAAAAATTTGCTTTTCAAATATTTCCAAAATTTGAAAACCACTAGCTTCTCTAGTTATTTTATGTCTTCCATAAACATGCATAAGAAGAGTTTCAATGAAGTTATAATTCAAACATCAGAAAGTTAACAAAATATATACAGAGCAATATGCAATAATGAACCTAAAAAGTATTGAAGCACTTTCTGACTGCTGCTAAATCAATCCTATGAGAGATTTTTAAAAAAACCATCCTGAAGAAAGACGTGTAAAAAAAAATAAAAATCTATGCCCAAGAAAAAGAATTCATGTACTGTAGATGCCAGTACCCCATAGAAATAGTTCCGTTCCTTCAAGCCACCTGTCTTTATACCTACCTGCCTGATAAGAGCCAGCTGCAATGAGATATAGAGGATAATTTGGTGGTCTTCAGGTGCCAAATGATGAGCTCTGTAAAACATAAATGTAGCTTATGCAGCACTGCAAAAATTATTTACCATAAATTTACCAGAGAGGTAATTTCAAGGCTTTTGCCCTATTTTCCTTTCTTGTAATTTTAAACTGGATTTCAATTAGTAGCCTATCATACAGAGTTCCGCATCACCCTCACTCCAGCACAGTAGTAGAACTGCAATGAAAAGATCATTGGATAGAAAATAATTTTTGATTCCTCACATATTTTCCTTGCTATGATTCTAGTTCTAAAATAGACATAGAAAAGCAATGCAGTTCAAAACTTGAAATGTCTTTAATGATATTGCTCTGAGCAATTAAGAATGGGTGCATTCTTACTGTGATACTCTTCCCCTGATACTAAAGAGAATGTCTTGGTTTTAAAAAAAGCTTAAAAAGAGCCATTCTAATTTAACTGAATAAGAACTGATTACTACCAGGTTCATGGTATCGTCAAGTTTTTTATTGCCTTCAATAACTGTGTGAAGCAACAAATGTCAACAGGTGCATTTTTTTTCCTACTCTAGAACAGCATTAGCCAAACAAATGGCATCTGTAAAATTATCCTTTCCTTAAACAACTATTGATGGTAAAAAGGCAAAGGTAAAGGTTCCCCTCGCACATATGTGCTAGTCATTCCAAACTCTAGGGGGCAGTGCTCATCTCATTTCAAAGCCGAAGTGCCAGCGCTGCCTGAAGACGTCTCCATGGTCATGTGGCCGGCATGACTAAACGCCAAAGGCACACAGAATGCCGTTACCTTCCCACCAAAGGTGGTCCCTATTTTTCTACTTGCATTTTTTATTTGCTTTCGAACTGCTAGGTTGGCAGAAGCTGGGACAAGTAATGGGAGCTCACCCCGTTGCGCGGCAGTAGGGATTTGAACCGCTGAACTGCTGACCTTTGGATCGAAAAGCTCAGCGTCTTAGCCACTGAGCCAACACGTCCCTTTTATGATGGTACAAAAAGCATATTGTCCTTCTGGTCCAGCCTAGGGAATCTTCTGTCCATGAGGCAGGTTTAACCTCACACCTCTCTGTTCTGCCAAGACTGTATAAATAACTTTCCTTCTTGGCTTAGGTTATTGGGCTTAATAATATACAGTTATTATGAAAAGCTATGTTTTCCTTTGTTGTTTGTGTATGTTTTTTCTTTTGGAATTATCCCTGTATTTTTCTTGCCTTAAAATCTTGAGAATACAGATAGTCCCCTAGAAAACAAGACTACTAGTTCAGATTTTAGAATCTCTAACAGATGGACATTATCTACAGATTATAGTAAATTGAATCTTATCCCATCAAAGCTCTTAGAAAATAATTCAGCTTATTTTCAAAACATGTATGTACATATCCAGCATACTCAGCATTCCCATTTCTCTACCCTTGTAAGAATAGAATAGAATAGAATAGAATAGAATAGAATAGAATAGAATAGAATAGAATAGAATTTTTTATTGGCCAAGTGTGATTGGACACACAAGGAATTTGTCTTGGTGCATATGCTCTCAGTGTACATAAAAGAAAAGATACGTTCATCAAGGTACAACATTTACAACACAATTAATGGTCAGCATATCAATATAAATCTTGATAAATATAAATCAATATAAATCTTATAAAAATAAGCCTGGCCATTAGGGAGAAACCACAAATAAAAAGAACTCTTATCATATCTTACATCCCTCCGTGGAACTAAGAAGAATGCAGATTCTACAACTGTTGAGCAATTGGCAAGAACTCCTCCTTTAATTCCTCCACCAAATGGATTTACTAGCAATATGGCACAACTGACAATGCTCTCTTTGAGTTTGAAGACTGACATGAAGGTAATCTGAGGCATGCTGAGCCTCAGCCACTTAGTAGGTTAGAGATGACCTAGCACCTCTATTGTCCCTGGAATAATGTAGCAGGTCAAGAGAATGTCTTTGCTATTCTGGTGTGTCCTTGATTAGAACAACAAAACGCAGTTGCTGTTAGGAACACATTTATTTCCTTAAATGATGTCAAACAATTGGTGTACTTATGCATCGTTTAAACCAACCGATAGCAGTTACCCAAGGTTTCACAGAAGACTATTTCCCCAATCAGATCTAAAGTTGCCCCCGAGGCTCTCTCTCCTATTCAAAACTGGGTTCAAGAAATGTCAGGTCAAATTAATTGTTCAGCTAGCTCTGTAGTTCAATTAGGCTAGCACTGGCTAACCCCACTTCAAGCAGAAGTCTGTTAGCTAAGGATACAGGTATGGATCCAGGATGTCATAGAACATAGACTATAGAACACAGAATAATAGAGCTAGAAGGAACCTCAGAAAGCTTCTACTCCAACTCCTGCTTGAACAGGAAACCCTATACCATTTCAGAGAAATGGCTGTCCAGTCTCTTTTTGAGAATCTCCAGTGATGGACCACCCACAACTTCTGAAAGCAAGGCATTCCACTGGTTGATTACTCTCACCATTAGGAAATTTCTTCTTGGTTCTACAGTAAGTTGCTTCTCTCCTTGGTTAGTTTCCAACCTTTGTGTCTTGTCTTACCTTGCTTTGCCTTTTTTGTCTTGCCTTTAGATCTGCCTTTTGGTGCTTTGGAAAGTAGTTTGAACCCCTCATCTTTGTAGGAACCCCTCAAATATTGGAACAATGCTATCCTTCATGCTAACATGCATGTAGGCCAACAGTGATATATTACATACAAACAATACACTCTGCCATGATCTATAACCTTTTAAATAATTGTTCTTGGATCCATCTTCCGAGTTTTGTTCTGTTTTATTAGTTTGTTCTTTGCAGGATTTAGCTCTAAGAAATTAGCTGTACCCAACTCTCAAAATAGCCTCATTTGACAAACAGTACTTATAACTCTGGCCCATTAAAATGAATGCCATAGAACCAGGAAAGAACATTCAAAGGCCACCTTATGCAACCCTTTGACAATCCAGGAATCAACTGCTCTGGCAGACAGCCATCCTGACTCTACTTAAAAGTGTTTTATGTAGGGAAGGCCATCTTTTGAGACAATTTATTACATTGCCAGTCTGCCTATACTGCTCAGCCATTTCAATTCATTTGCTCAGATCCTGTTTTCTGAAACAATAGAAATCTGCCCCTTTAATTATGTGACCGACTTTCAAATATTTGAACATAGTTATCTCTTCCATCTTAATAGCATTTTTCCCAGGCTAAATATGCTTCAGTCTTCCCTCATTGTTTTGGGTTTTTTTTTTTGCATTTTCTGTCTGAGCATATTCCAGTTTATTCATAGTCTTTTTTTTTAAAAAAAAGGTATCCAGTTTAATTAATGACAAAGAAATCCGCAAACATGCCTGCACAACTGGTGTCCTATTAAGCTACAGGAGAGCCAACAAGCTATGCATCTGTAATCTGTTAGATTGACAGCTCCTTTTTTATACATGCTTAAGCACTTAACAAAACCAGGAAGCTTCTTCATATATCCAAAAACCTCTTGTGTTTTGGATGATTCTACCTTTTGGGGATTATGGAAGCTGAAAAATGGACTATTATTTTATAAGATATTAAGCTTATAGTGTTCAAGAAATGCTCAAGAAATTATTTCCTTAATTTATTGTATTATGACATCTTAGTGAAATATCCATTATATGCATAATGGAAAAATTTCCAATATTGGGGAGGGGGCCATCGTTCAATGGTAGAATACAGACCTCCACAAAGAAGATCGGAGGTTCAATCTTTGGTCATGTAATTTCTTTCTTTCTAACCTGCTTTAGTGTTAGCCCACTGAAGGGAAGTCTTCTAGGTGGTTTAATTGAAGAGTAAGACGCTAGGGAGGCTGTAGACTTCTGAAAAATTTATTGTACAAAATCAGGGTACTTACACAATCCTTGACCGCTTCATAACTAAATAAATGCAGAAACACCACTCTCTACACAGAACATTCTGAAATTCTTTTTTTAAAAACAAATTTTAAGTAGGCCTTCTATACTCACCTCTGTGAAATTATGCCTGTTTTGCATGGCCTTGACTTTTTTCAGAGCCACTATTCATCTCCAGCCAAAGTAATGTTTTTAATACTAACTCACGATTCTGCATCTAATAAGGATATATGTGCCTCATTGAAATTCAGAATGCAAGGAGCTAAATGAATTATCCAAACGCCCCCTGTTGGCTAAAAGTGGACATTGATACCATCCAAGATTCATATACTTCTAAACTGAATTTAAGCTATTAAGGAAACAAGCCACAGTTTATGGGAAAAGGTCAAAAGGCTAAAAATAAATGCAGTTTAAGAGTAATATGGGACAGTAATTATATCTAAATAGTACAGTAATAGAGAAGTTACATCTGAGTCTAAGAATGTGTGCCGCTTAAAGCCACCTCACTCAATTCCCCCCTCCCGCATCCCAAGAAGCTCAGAGACATGTAAAACTATGCTGGCCAGTTCTATAGGCAGAAATATGCCCTCTGGCTGCCAAAAAGGTATTCTTTATAAATCCTAAAAATCAAGATTTGGGAAAAGAAACCCTTAAAAGTTTGGACGTGTTTAGAACTGTAGTGTGACTTTCAGATTAAAATACAAAAACAAGCACATTTCTGTGCCAACTGGGATCTGGTTTCCTCCCCATTCAGGGGTGAAATTCAGCAGGTTCTGGAGAACCAGGAGCGGAAATTTTGAATAGTTCGGAGAACCTGCAAATACCACTTCTGGCTGGCCCCAGAGTGGGGTGGGAATGGAGATTTTGCAATAACCTTCCCCCTGGAGTGGGGTGGGAATGGAGATTTTGCAGTATCCTTCCCCTGCCATGCCCACTAAGCCATGCCCACCAAGCCAAGCCATGCCCACAGAATCTGTAGTTTAAAAAACTGAATTTCACCACTGTTGCCATCTCCAGGTTCTTCTCACCTTTCTAAATTCTGAAGTGCTCTCTGATGCAAGTCATCTTGTGTGCTTTTCAGAGTAGCTGCAAAATAATAAAAATTAATACATCAGGGTAAGCATTATTCCAAACAGTACATCTGAGTAGCTCGGAGCTCTTTATTATTAAAAAGTTATACAAACAGTCTGATATGGGTCTTCAAACAGCATTTTTTTAAGAATGTTATGTCTTAAGACTTTTTCCTTCAAAGATCTTGCTGAAAAAAATATTTCTTGTTTTATTTTCAGTTATTTAGAAACTGATCTCTCCAATGGTACCAGATATCATTATATACTTTTTTATTCTAAAGAACATCCAGGGAGTATCAGGAGAAAAATAAAATGTTAGGATTGAGTTAGGGACTATCTGCTTTCAATGTGACTCTTCTGCATTTAGGATCTTAAAAAGTCCCGACTACCATTTTTGATTATGGTTAATTTCAAAAATGTAGGTGGCTCCAAAATCAAGCCAACTTCATGTCCCAAAAGATGACTGTAATCTAGATCTCCCCAATCCTGGTAAAAGAATCGATCCATTAAATATGAATAACAGCATTTCTCCTCCATCTTATCCCAACACCTCAGGCAGGTCTTTTGCAAATGGCCTTTCTCAAAGATACTGCACATAAGCCAAACACAGAGCCTTCTCTTCTACAGCACCTTCTCTGTGAAATCACCTTCTGATGAATGCCACAATGTTAGTCATGTGATAATAAACAGAAAATAAATCCAAAGTTTTTGTCTTTTTATTTGGACAAATCAGGAGATGGGGGGGGGACAATCATATTCTTTCTTTCCTAGTACTAGAGCCAGGTAGTTATTGATATGGGTGGTTTTATGGTTTTAAAACTTAATTTTTTAGTAATTTCATTGTAACAAACTGACTTCGGGATCTTCTGGGTGATATTTCATCAGAATGTGGATAAATGACTCTTCTGTTAAAGGTTCTAACAATTCTTTTGTAGTTCTATTAGAATATTACTTTATTATTCCAAGTTTTTAGGGCTGAATAAAATGTTCAGTGGCTCTATATTTCCTAAATATATTGGGATGCGCTTAGTTTGCTTAATTATTATTGCTTGAACTACGGCTAACGTAAGTTAGCTGGACACAGAACTTGTCTCCCTAAAACAGGGGTGTCAAATTTGTGGCCTGCAAGCCAGATGCATCATGCAATGGCCATTCCCACCCCTATTTTAGCGAAGGGGGGGAAGGGAAAGTTGCAATACGTCATGTGACGCCAACGTGTTGTCACAAGTTTAACACCCCTCTCCTAAAACATTTACCTCAGTTTATCCAATGTGCCAACCATTTTCCAGAGACAGGTTTAAAAAGATTAGGTTGAATCTAGCACTTCTGCATGATCATCTGTTCAAAGCTCTTGGAAGGCTGCCTGAAAATGAAAGCCAAGGGACTGCACCTGCTATCCCCTTGATGTAGAAGACGTGTCAAGAGTCTGCTGCTTGAGAAAGAAGGGACAAAACTTTGCCAAAGGGTCGAAGAGTACAAATGTCTTCTGGGGATGACATAAACTCTTTTGGGATAGACTTTGGCTCCTGTCCAGAGCATAAATGAGTAATGACAGAGGCTGGTTGAATGGCATCTTTGCTCATTCTTCTACTCCCCTGAAGCTTCAGCTAAATCAGCTCAAGTTTCACATGGTATCATCCCAACCTCTCCAACATAGGAAGCAAAAATAAATTAAGGAAGTTAGAACTGAAGCTGCAAGTGCAATTATGTCAGTGATATCAAGTAGGGCAAGAGGGAATTACAGATGTCTTTCTGTAGACAGTTGGGCTATGCGGGAGATAAAGAAGCAATCAAGAAGGAAGAAAAGAATAAAGCTGGATTGCAAATGTTTATTGGTTCCTTATGTCAAATTGAATTTCAGTGAATCATTTTTTTAGATACTAGAGATTATCCATTATTTTGTTAAGTGTCTTCTTTTCCTCTGGCTTTATCCGTAACTTAATTTGCAGGAGTTAGGCAAACGCTCTTTACTTACTTTGTCTTCATACTACGATAAATTTCATCTACTGTCTAAAATATTTCAACCCTTGAGATATAAAGCACGGGAATTATGTTAATAAGCACAAATAGCTCTATATTTGTCTATCATCCATGTAGTGCAACATTAGCACTACAAAATTGTGACTAAATATAGGTAGTCCTCAACTTGCAACCACAATTGAGCCCAATATTTCTGTTGTTAAGTGAGACATTTGTTAAGTAAGTTTTGCCCCATTTTACGACCTTTCTTGCCACAGTTGTTAAGTGAATCACTGCAGTTGGTAAATTAGTAACTTGGTTGTTGGGTGAATCTGGATTCCCCCTTGGCTTTGCTTGTCAGAAGGTCGCAAAAGGGGATGACATGACCTCGGGGCACAGTAACAGTCATAAATATGAAACAGTTGCCAAGCATCTGAATTTTGATCACATGATCATAGGTATCTTGCAAATGTTGTAACTGTGAAAAATGGTTATAAGTCACTTTTTTCAGTGCCGTTGTAACTTTGAACAGTCACTAAACAAACTGTTGTAACTATAGGATCACAATAGCAATAGCAATAGCACTTAGACTTATATACCACTTTACAGTGCTTTACAGCCCTCTCTAAGTGGTTTACAGAGTCAGCATATTTTCCCCAACAATCTGAGTCCTCATTTTACCGACCTCGGAAGGATGGAAGGCTGAGTCAACCTTGAGACAGTGAGAACTGAACTGCCAAATTGCAGACAGAGGGCAGTCAGCAGAAGTAGCCTGCAGTACTGCACTCTAACCACTGCGCCACCGTGGCTCATTGCTGTTTTTTTCCCTATTCCTCTTTCCCTATTGCTGATAGAAAATAATGTGGCTACTGTTCATTTTGATTAAGAAGATTCAGAGATACTCCTTAATTCTGTTTCAAAATACAGGTTTTCTCTTTTGATCATGGCCCTATCCTCACTCACTGCTCAATTACGTAATGATCCTTATATAGAAGCCCTTAGGAATGCACCTTATGGCTGTTATTGAAATAAGATCTCCTGGGCAGAAATAGGTCAAATGGCTCCTCACATCTTCTCAGTCATTTAATGTGTACATCACAAGATAAATCTGCATTCCATCAGTTAAATTATCTTAGTTTTAGAGAGGGTAATAATAATAAAATAACAATAACAATCAAATCAAATTACATTCATGTTTTTTAACAAGCCTTGTGCTATATCTCTCGAGCAGAGTTTTTGTGTTGCAATTTCACTTCACCTGTGTTTATTTCTGCACATGTATATAAAAGAAGCTAAATCCTATTTTACTTCTCTGGCACTTGTAATTATAACACACATGTGATGAAAAACATACTTAAAGCATGGTCTGTAAAATAATGGAAAGTACTCTGTCAATGCAAGCTGGGATTTTCGGCTTAAGTTTATGTTGCCCATGGCTCCATAGCTCTAATGTGTGAAGTTTAAAATTGTGCACAATGTTTGCGGGATCTTCCCCCCAAAATAATCTTTTTGGCTTTTGTTAGCATTACAGGATCTGATAGGCTTTAATATTAAAGGAGTTACCACTCTGTATTATGTTTCCCAATTTGGTATCCTCAGAATGTTATTTGAGCTAAACTGGTAATTCAAGAACTGTAGCTCCAGTAAATACACCAAATCAAGGAAATAATAACTCCAGAGACTCAAACCACTGGTTTCAAAGAGTAAGCAAAGGCGTTTTAATTAAATACTAAGAAGAGCTTCCTGATGGTACAAATAGTGGAACGTGCTATTTAGATAATAGTGAAACCTCCTCCACTACTAATTTTGAAGCATCTGGGTAGCCATCATGGATTCAATAGAATCTGTTACATTTGAAAAGTGATGGATTATATAATTGCTAATTTTTCCAATTCTATATCCTTCAATGTGAGATTATTGTGGGATCATATGTACTATATAACAACAAAGTTGCCATAGTTATCTGTGCAACAGTAGTGAGTAATGTCTATGCAGATTCTCAACCATAACCATATCATAAAGGTGCTTTCCAAAAGGCAACTGGATTTTGCTTTTTCTTGAAGACGTTTCATTTGTCATCCAAGAAGCTTTTTCAGTGCTGAAGAAACATCTTGGATGAGAAGCAAAACCTCTTCAAGGAAAAAACAAAGAAAGTCTAGTTGCCTTTTGGAAAGAATCTTTGGGACTGGCAAGTAATGATATACCCTTTGTTCATGTGATCAGTGATGAGTTTTGGTGCTTGGTTACCCATGAGATAAGATACTTTTAAAAATGCAGATTATAATAAAAATAGATTCTTTGGGTTGCAAGATCATTTTCTGCTCACATAAGCCAGAAGCAGAGTTTTTACTTCAACAGAGTTAAATCCAACTATTTTCCATGACTGGATGAATTTTAAAGAATTCTTCCATTTCATTTTTCCAGCTTTCATTATCACAGTATGTGGCCTGTAAATTGAAATTGAAGTGCAGGAGATAGCAACAAGATAGCTGGAGGTATGATAAAAAATTGGGCTATGTTTAGAGTGGGGAAAAAATGACTGAGGGGGAAGATAAAGGAAGTTTTCAAATACTAGAAAAGCAGAAAAAATATTAGAAGAATATGAAAAGAAGGTGATGAATTTTCTCTCTGCTGGTTTGAGGCCAGGATTATATCAAATATCAAGTTAAAGATTAAAGAAACGACTTGTTGAAGTGATAGAACCAATTCACCAGAAAGACGACAGGACTTATTTGTTAAATTTAACAGGCTAAACAAGACACGTTTGGCAGCAAAATATGGCATTTCACTCCTGCTATCCTGCTTCAAAGAGAAGATTCATCTAAAGTCTGGATTAAGCACTTATAATACAGTTAATGAAATAAATAGATACATAAAATCAGATAACCTCAATGTCCATATCAGTTCTTTAATTCCATAAACAGTGGAAATTAAAATTGATCACCAGGGATTGTTTACAACAGATACAGAGGGAAAAAGTGTTTTGGAATACCAGATGTTGGACGTAAACTATGAACACTCACTTATGTTCAGGTGAAAGGAATTAGCGTCATTATTTATTTATGATCAGCAAGAGACATTGTGCTTTATTGTTTTTTATATTGGTTTAATAAGATTATGTCATGATAATAACTTTTAGTTGCTTTAGAAAGAGAAAGGCATAATAAAAGGTTGTCATCAATAAAACATATAAATTTTGTGAGTAGATGTTGGCAACTTATTGCTGGACCAGGCAACTACCTGTATGTTCCTACAAGGTATTTCTTCCATTCAAATATTCTTAACATGTTTAATGTTTAAATGCTTAAACTTGACTTCTTCAAACAATAGCTGTGCAGATCACATTTGACAAATCAAAAGATTACCATCAGTTGCTTGAAGGCTGTATGTCAGGCCTAATGCTAAAAAACCCTTTGCTAGGAATTCTCCAGCGTCTTCTCCCATGCCAACAACCATCTTGGCGAAACGTTCTCCTTCCTCCAGCTAAATTGATGAGAGAAAGGGAGAAACATTACAGAAAATGTCCTTTGCCACATCTTAATAGAATATCTAATTCTTAGGAATCAATTCAAGATTAGCAAGCATCAGAACTCACCGCTACAAGATGGTGCTATGCTTCCAGTGAATTTGGAAGACCAGACTTCTAAATCTCAATGCATGACAAAAAGCTAGCTTTTCCCAACATGATGCCCAGCTGCAACACATTTGAATCCTACCAGGTGACTGTATATGATCATTAGTGAAAGGTTTAGCACTAATGCTGGCTCTGGACTTTGGGAGTAGGAATCTGTCAAGCATGTCACTTCTATCAGTGTTAAAACTGCTTATATTGCTCTGTGTTTCATGCATATGGCAGCCTGTCTCTTTGGCAGATGGAGAATCAGCAGGCAAAAGACAGATGCTGTTGCTTCCTATTTCTTAGTTTTCTTATCCTGTCCACCTTTGGACCAAAAGGTGTGGGATGGAAATTAAGAGAACAGCAGTGGTGAAGAGACAGAAACTTTTGACTATGGATTCATTACTGGAGCACAGATCTTGACCCATGCAAATCATACAGTCAAAGAAACATAGAAGTTTACTGAATAGGAGACAGATAAAACCCCTGGGGAAGTAATAGAGACAAGAAGAAAGGGGAAGGGCAAATGGGGCAGATAGTTATTTAGGATTTATTGAATTTAGTCATGGGCCACATAGTGTGGCATTCAACCTTCTCATAACTTCCAGAGAGGCAACTATAAAAACCAAGCAATACAGCAGGCTGATGGTTTTAGGCTGATGGGTCGTATCAAACCAGTCAGCAGGATGATGATGAAGAAGAGATGGAGGAGATTTATAGGTTGCCCAACTCCAGAATGAATCTGGGTGGCATTTGAAACACAGAAAACCATAAAAATAAAATCTTACACATCCAGACAATTGTACCATCTACCCAAATTCTCACAACTGAAAAGGGCACCGCAAGCAGCCTACCCACAGGGCCTAGGAGAACAGCCAAGTTTTTAAAGATTTCTGGAACACTATCTGGGTGGGAGCCAAATGAATTTTTGGGATGATGTGGGGGTAACATTCCAGTGGGCAGGTGGTGCAACAACTTCCTGAATCCCTCTTGACAGCATTATTAGATTGAGAGAGCACACCGACTCTTCTTGATCTTACTGGACAGGCAGAAAGCATAGGGGTCAGGTGGTCCTTCAAACAACTGAGCCTTAATAATGATTAAAATGATGATTAACTTACAAGCTGAAAGGGCAGACTCTTAAAAGAGCATATTTAGGGATCTTCCAAAGTTATTGTTGACCTGGGCAATATGCAAATCTTGGCCTAATTTCAAATCCTATAGCAAGCATTACGTAGAGACCACTAATTAAATCTATTATTTCACCAGTAGCCTAATGGAAGGGAAGGGGAAGAGGCAGCAAAGAAGGGAAAGGTGGTATCTGAAACAAAAGAAGTGACAGAGAAATGGGAATGTGGGTGGCAGAAACAGAGAAAAGTATTGTCCACTCAAAAGTTTGACCCTTCTCATCACCAGCTTGCTGACTCCAAAGAATGCCCCTAATATACTGCAGTTTCAATTTGAGATGAAATTATGGCGATAGGAGGTACACTCAGATAGCAGGTCTTTGGTATCAATTATTAACTGTATCTGTTGTGATAGCCTTATCAAAATATGGACCACCTCTAGATCAGGGGTCTCCAACCTTGGCAACTTTAAGACTTGTGGACTTCAACTTGTTGAAGTCCACAAGTCTTAAAGTTGCCAAGGTTGGAGATCCCTGCTCTAGATGGCAGTGACAAGATATGGAAAACACTATCTCCTTGCTTTCATCCAGTCTTTTGCAGCTCATTCAGTATGATAAATTCTAGCTGTAGATGCCCAACTAGGTAGTGCAACCTATTAAGTTCTACTTCTTAGAGATTTTGATTAGTGACTCAAGAGTTTTTTTAAAATGGGGTTAACCTGAAACTAAACCAGGTCAAACACAAATATTTTAAAAGCTTATATCTCTCTGCAGATATGACTTCAATTGAAAGGAGCCATTTTCCTCTCTCAGTTAGTGTCCTGCCAATTGCAGTATGAGAAATAATTATAAGAACAGAGGATTACTAAGCATCCCTTTTTCAAAGAAATGGCTATAGTACTTTCAGATTTTTTTAAGTAATATGAGGATATGTGCCCAAATAATAATGCTTGCTAATAAAAACTATCATCGGCTCTTAACCAAGGCTTTTCCTTGACATTCTCTATGAGAGGGGTCTGCAAACTTGGCTCTTTTAAGACTTGTGGACTTCAACTCCCAGAGTTCCTCAGCCAGCAAAGCCAGCAAAGCTGGCTGAGGTGCTCTGGGAGTTGGAGTCCACAAATCTTAAAAGAGCCAAGTTTGCAGACCCCTGCTCTATGAGACAGAAGAGGAGAGCAATGATGTTTGTGGGGAAAATTATTAGTAATAAGAAGATATGGTGGCCAGAGATGGGATTCAGATAATTTACCTACCGTTTCACCCAGCACCAAAAATGTGAGCGTGTGTGCGAGCCCGCTCGCTCACACATGCTACCTCCAGCCATGCGCCTGGCCTTCTGTGCACATGCTTTGCTCGTGCATGCACCTTCCATGCATGCGCCCGGCCTCAAAAACATGCCTAAATAGACATAGAGCTGGAGCGGGTGGGCAGGTGGGCGGGCCCACCAGCAATTTCTACTACCGGTTCACCCAAACTGTCCAAACTGGCTGAATACCACCTCTGATGGTGGCACTTGTGACCAAACATTTGTGAAGCAGAGTTGGTTTATTGCTTGTGTTCCCAGAAGGATTGAAGGCAGAGCAGAACTGCTTCCATCACCATCAACAGTGGCATTAACAGAAGACAATGACCAACAGACAGCGTGATTTTTCAGAACACTAAGCTATATAGAACATTCTGGGGCAAGAAGAAAGGATCTAAAAAGATCAGCTAACTCCAAAGATTCCTCAGCTTTCAGAAATAACAAGGAATAACAAGGCTTGCAACTCTCTCCTGGGTTGAAGGATGTGCACAGAAACACACTTAGCAAGATATGCCAACAAACTATGTTCAGCCATTGTAAACTATAATAATCTGTGTTTCCCACTGCCATCATCTTTGGTGAAAACATCGTTTTGTTAGTAGCCTACTGCTTGAGAACTATTTTTCCTGAGACAGAGGGAGGCTTTTTCCAGCTAACCATATTATTTTATTGCAGGTTTTTGAATGTATGATTGAACTAAGCCTACAGGCACACTGACAAGGAATAGGAACAGCAGGTGTTGTCCCCTGGCAAGAGGCTGCCCAGCTGGTGTTCAGCTGGCACATCTTGGCATGTTGTTTCTTTCTGTTGTGTTTTCCCACCCACCCACTTTCCTTTAGGAGAACAAGGCCATGCATTTTAAACTATACATCTAAAAGTAACAAGCAAACAGTATGAGTTTTCACCAATAGTAATTTAATATTGCAAGGAAAGATTACATGACAGTCAGGAACATTAGCATGGTATCTTTTTTTTAAGGACATGAATTATTCTTAAAATTAGATAAATCAGGTGGGAGATTTTAAAAAGGAGGTAAAAAGTGAAAGCAATTCTGTTCACTGTACAATTCTAGTGGTTTAGGAATAGAAAACCAAAGATGTTTTAATCTCATCCACTCCCACAGTCTCTGCCATGCCAAGAGACACGTAAAGAACAGTTTATATATTATATAGCAGCAAATCCCAAATCCATCACAGTTTTTTTTTTAAAGCATCTGCTTGCCTATTCTTGATATTTTTGGATGTACACTTTAAAAAACTCTTCAGTAGATACCTAAAAATGTAATGTGTTATGTAATTTTAATTTTAATTCCAAAAAAATATTGGAAGTTTGTCCACGGAAGTCCCACCATAAAAACAAGCTTTATAAGTAACATGAATGTAACGTGAATATAAATATAAAGTTCTAAATATTTTAAAACTTTTTTTTTTAATTTGAATTTATATCCCGCTCTTCTCCGAAGACTCAGGGCGGCTTACACTGTGTTAAGCAATAACCTTCATCCATTTGTATATTATATACAAAGTCAACTTATTGGCCCCCAACAATCTGGGTCCTCATTTTACCTACCATATAAAGGATGGAAGGCTGAGTCAACCTTGGGCCTGGTGGGACTTGAACTTGCAGTAATTGCAAGCAGCTGTGTTAATAACAGACAGACTTAGTCTGCTGAGCCACCAACTTTATGACTGAGAATTAGTTTTTCTTTTAATATTCATGCCTAATTCAAATTAGGTCCTTTTGTGAACTCCTGCACATTATAATGCTCCTATGGGCATCACTAGGAGTGCAGTGTGGTTTTCATTACAGAGCAATATCAACTAACAATTTCCATGCTGTCATACATTAATGCAGGTTGCAAGATGTGTAAAACAGAGATTGGCTTTCGCATATGTATCACTTGCTTGATCACGGGACTCTGATATAAAAATGGTCCCCTTACCCAAATGAGCATTAAATGTATTTCTAAGTATGAATCAGACCTGCCCTGCAATGTTTTTAAACATCCTTAAGATGTTTAAGATGAATAAGAATAGAACAGAACAGAACAGAACAGAACAGAACAGAACAGAACAGAACAGAACAGAACAGAATAGAACCTGGAAGGAACCTTAGAGGTCTTCTAGTCCAGCCCCCTGCTCAACCAGGAGAACTTATACCATTTCAGATAAGTGACTGTCTAGTTTCTTCTTAAAAACCTCCAGTGATGGAGCGTCCATGATTCCTAAAGGCAAGCTGTTCCACTGATTAATTGTCCTCACTGTTAGAAAGTTTTCCCTTAATTCCAGGTTGCTTCTCTCTTTGATTAGTTTCCAACCATTGTTTCTTGTCCTGCCCTCTGATGCTTTGGAGAATAATTTGACCCCTTCTTCTTTGTGGCAGCCCCTCAAATATTGGAATACTGCTATCATGTCACCCCTAATTCTTTTTTTCTTTAGACTAGCAAACCCAAAACCTGCAGCCGTTCTTCATATAGTTTAGCCTCCAGGCCTTTGACCATCTTAGCTACCCTTCTTTGGACTTTTTCCAAAGGCTCAACATCTTTTTTGTAGTATGGTGACTAAAATTGGTTGCAGTATTCCAGGTGTAGTCTTTCTATGTAGTCTTTTAATAAAGCAGCACTAATATTTTATGTGATCTTGATTCTATGCCTCTGTTTATACAACCCAGGATTGTATCAGCTTTTTTAGCTGTTGCTGCACACTGCTGGCTCATATTTAAGTGATCATCCACTAGGTAGGACTTCAAAGTCCCTCTCACAGTTACTGTTTTTGAGCCAGGTTTTGCCTAATCTGTACTTATACCTTTGATTTTTCTTGCCTAAATGTAAAACTTTTTCTCTACATTAAAATTCATTTTGTTGGATAGGGCCCATTGTCCAAGTTTGTCAAGATCTTTTTGGATCCTGAGCTTGTCTTCTGGGATGCTGGCTATTCCTGCCAGTTTAGCATCATCTGTAAATTTGATGAGTTCCACTTCTATTCTCTCATCTAAGTCATTTATGAAGCTATAGAAAAGTACTGGGCCTAAGACGGAGCCTTGTGGTACCCCACTGCTTACTTCTCTCCATGTTGATGTCGTACCATTAAGGACTACTTGTTGACTATGGTTTGGTCTGCAGCTGTATTTCAGAAGAGAGGAGCAAGGTTGATAAAGCATAATTTATCAAGGGCCCCATTTGCAGCTCATATTACAAACAAGATTTAAGCCAGAACTTTCTTGATTCATTGGGAAAGCTTGCAGCTTTTGGAGAAGGAGAGTCATTTTACTATACTGTAGAGCAGAAGGTTTACAATTAGACAAATGTCAGCTTAATTTTCTGACTGAGCCACATAACCTCTCACCTGAAACACTGGAGATGTGCTGCCAGTCACTGACAGCAATATTGGGATAGAGAAACCTGTGATTTATTTACATGGAAAGGATTTCTTATCAGGACACTTCAGAGGTATCCAACCAGCCCTAACACTTTTTCAGAATCCTCTCTGTCTTCTTTACTCTCTTGGACTTAAAATATACAACTTCTTTGTGAATAAGTCTTTCTCTGTGGAGTTGTTTCATCTGACAGTTGGCTTTGTTGTAGAGTCTGATTTCCCTGTTATCTGTGACTTATTGGTTCTTCTGTATTTTTTATTTTGTTCAATTTTTAGTTTCATGAATCAGTAAATAAAACTGCTAGTCACTATTCTAGCGGCATTGCAATAATTAAAATATTTATTTCAAGAAATTTAAAATATATTGAGGGATCTCTTCCCAGTATATAATAAAGCCTGAACAATATACATTAGGGAAAATATAGATCTTCTTTCATGTATTTATGACATTCTGTTGTCTATTCTTATTTTTGTGGGTAATTGATAATTACATTTCTAAAATTACTCCAAAACTAGCAATGTATTTATAGCTTCTTGGAAGAACATAGAATAAGTTGCATTTTTAAGCTTTCTAAAAATGAGTGGCTTAGTATTTCATAACATAGCAGTTCAACACTTTTCTTATATGAAAAGTGAAACCTTTTCAAGCAAAAATCCAAGAAAGTCTTTTGGAAAAAGCATCTTTGGGATTTCACTGGATACTTTCTGAATTTGCTTATCTGTTCTTGTCATTTGTTGTGGGTTGATTTAATATGAAATTTGTGGTAAGCCATGATCAGGGCCCAATTTTAGATGGAAAGCACAATATAAATGATTTTCCAGGGGGGGAAATGCCTTGGGGATTCCATTAGACTAATGATGACAAAAGAGCACTTATCTAAACAAGATATGTAATTAGAGTATAGATCCCGTTTAATATCTACAAGTACAATGGATATAACTAAACTTGGACATTACTAATAGTATAAGTTCTACAAGTTTCAAGCTAAACCCTGTAGTATCCAATAGAGCCAGTCATCAAATACTCACAGAACCATATCCTAACCCCCCCTTCTATAAATTTCTTCTGTAGTGCACATATGTTTACTTAGTGACAGCTGCATTAATCAAGTTACCAGTGAAACCGAATAAATAATTCATTCACCACTTTATTAAATGTAGATTTTTAAAGAACCTGGAAGCTTTATGTTTAGTGACATTTCTGAAAAGAATATGCGCAGATCAACTGATGGGAAATGACCAAACAGTATCTCAGGAACTCTGTGGTGTTCTGATTGCTTGAACGGACTAACTTTGTGAAGAAAGGAGAAAAGAACGGTAGCATTACATGGACTAGAATAGGTTAGACTGGAAGTAATCTCCAATTCAAAATTTAGAGCTACTACCCAGTGTTGGGATTCAGCCAGTTCACACCACTTCAGGAGAAACGGTTGTTAACTTTCTGAGCAGTTTGGCAAACTGGTTGTTGGAAGAATTCATTAGGGCAGAGAACCAGTTGTTAAATTGCTTGAATCCCATCACTGCTACTACCTCGCTGTTCTAAAAGTTTTTAGCTGGAGACTAGATATGTTTGCATTAAGAGTGAATTTTCCCACCTTGCCAGACATACACTTCAACTCCAGCATTATAAACTGTAGTAAATAGCTATTATTCTTGGAATAAACCATTTCTCTGTGCTGATCAATCAACAGAATATGAGGTCTTATTAAGTACCTCAAGATTTGCCACCTGCATAACTTATATTGTAATATTTTATTTCAGTCTGTTAATTATATACTCGATGAATTAAAAGGAGGAACTAATCAACCTCAAGTGTTTCATAATCATCTATTTTCCTTCTTGGTAGGTTATTCTTCTGATTTCATATGATATTTCCAACAACATTTTATTGCTCCTCCTGTTGGAGCAGATAATATATTGATATCAGCAAGCCTGCACAGGCAACAATTTCTCCCACTTGGTCTCTTATTGTGACTAGTGCTACATATTAATGAGATTGAAATGCACAGTAATAATAACATCACCAGTAACTTGAACTTGTCTTCACAACAAGAAGTTCCATCAAAAAAATGAGCCATCAGTAATTGATATTGATAGACTATCTTTTTTCTGTTTTCCACTTTCGATACTCTAAGTTAACTAAATGCTAGAAGGTCAATAGTTTTAAACTACGTTATATAAACATCACTTATTGAAATTTTTCAAAAGAGCCATCTGCTGGTAGGAATAAAACCAGTTTTCTCCAGACAGCAGTCATATCTGTACTGTACTGTATTTAATTGAGGGAAAAAAAATCCCATTGCATTCTGTGCAATTTCCTTCAAGTCAACATGCATGGACCGAACAATACTGGCATAGTAATTAAGAGATAATTCATTATTGCATTGGGAAAATCAGTTTGAAGAAGCAATTCAGACTCTGGTTTATGTGAAGTCTTTGGTTAACCTCTTTATTTTAACCTCTCCCCCTACAAAATAACAGAGAAGCACATGTCAGAGACTCCCTTCAGTAAGTCAGGTCAGTTCCATATAACTGTGCAGCTGTTCTTGGTTTACCCCCTCATCTTCCTTCTGTCTCTTCCTCTCTTTAAGCCACATTTGAGTGCGGCTGTTAATGCGGCACCTAATGCATTATGTAAGAAGCACTGCGCCAGCTTGCTTACCCAGTGCAGAGGTCCAATGCAGACCTTGGCGGCCAGGAGAGGGACGGTGGGATCCGCAGGACGTAGCTTTGCACATTCTCTGAGCACCGAGACAGCATGAGCAGACTGGACAAGGGAGGAAGGAGAAACAAGAGGGAAAGGATAAGATGGTTAGACAATGCTCAATAAGATGCACAAAGGTTATTTATGCCAAATGCTTCTTCTTCCAGAGGACGTGTTTCTTGTTACCTGAATATTGAGACTTAGATTGGCTCTCAAAGCACATATTTTGTTTTTGAAGTCGTCTTACCTCCTGACTCCTACAGATCGGTGGGTGTTCAGATCAGGTATGGTTTTTGAAAAGCATGAAGCGAAAACTCTCCATCAGTGGTAACTCTGTATTATATTATTAGGTTTGTTTTACAGCAGGCCCCTAACAAAGGAAGAGCTTCAGTTGTATGGAAAAGCGTTGGGAATAGGTAGGATTTCTGCAATATCGGTTTATGTACAAATGTAAATATAGGTAAAAAGGGACACGGTGGCTCAGGGGCTAGGACGTTGAGCTTGTTGATCGAAAGGTCGGCAGCTCGGCGGTTCAAATTCCTAGTGCTGCCGTGTAATGGGGTGAGCTCCCATTACTTGTCCCAGCTTCTGCCAACCTAGCAGTTTTGAAAGCAAGTAAAAATGCAAGTAGAAAAAATAGGGACCACCTTTGGTGGGAAGGTAACAGTGTTCCCTTTGGTGTTGAGTCATGCTGGCCACATGACCATGGAGACGTCTTCGGACAGCGCTGGCTCTTCGGCTTTGAAACAGAGATGAGCACCGCCCCCTAGAATCGGGAACGACTAGCATGTATGTGTGAGGGGAACCTTTACCTTTTAAATATAGGTAGTCCTCGACTTACAATAGTTCATTTAGTGACCATTCGAAGTTACAACAGCACTGAAAAATGTGACTTATGACCAATTTTCACACTTACAACCGTTGCAGCATCCCCATGGTCACGTGATTTAGATTTGGATGCTTGACAACTGACTCACATTTATGGCGGTTGCAGTGTCCCGGGGTCATGTGATCACCTTTTGCAACCTTCTGATAAGCAAAGTCAGTAAGGAAACCAGATTCATTTAACAACCATGTTACTAATTTAATAACTGCAGTGATTCAGTTAACAAATGTGTCCAGAAAAGTCATAAAAATGGGGCCAAATTCACTTAACAAATTTCTTACTTAGCAACATAAATTTTGGGCTCAATTGTGATAGTAAGTTGAGGACTTGCTCTATTGAGAGTAACAGATAGGTAACCTAACAAGTTACAACTTGGAGCTAAAAAATAAAGCGGTATTTGTGTCCTAGACTAGTATTTATCAGTCTCGGTAATTTCCCAGAATTCCTCATCCAACATGCTGCCTGGAGAATTCTGGGAGTTAAAGTCCACACATCTTGAAGTTGCCAAGCTTAAGAAACACTGTCCTGGACCCTCGAGACAGTGTGATAAACACTCAAGAAAGAGAAATGTGATCTACAGCAGTGCCCACAATGTGTGGTTAATAAGTCAAAGCTCCACCTGGGTGTTTTTGTTTTTTTTATGTGAATTGTGATGAGAAGATAAGAAACAGTTTAAGGTTTAATTGCACCATCGCAGCATTGCCATATAGGCTTGTTTAATCATACCCTGAGGATATCCCAGTGGTCTACTTACACATCCTCCAAGTAATGTACAATATCTACACAACACATAAACACACCCACACAGCTCCCTTTTCAAGCTAGGTACAATATTCAGACCAGTTCCTCTCTTGCTGGATGCAACACAAGTCTGCCAAATATATATTTTTTCTAAAGTAGGAAGTCCTCTTTCATTTGTAGCCATTAATTTATAGTATTGATTTCTCAATACTAGAGATGAGAGGATGGAGTCATAAGTGAAAAGCAGCAAGTAAAGGAATCTTTAAAACTCTTGACAGTGAAGCACAAGAAAGATGTCACTGTGAACTTTATGGCACTTTATGGCAAAAGAATACTTGGCACAAAGGACCACATAGGAAATGGTGTCCCATCTTACCCAATTCAAAAAAAAAAAAGAAGAAGCAGACTCTTGGAAATTTATACTGTATATCAGTAAATATCAAAAAATTGTACTATGTACCAGTAAATGTCATAAACAATCCCCTTGGAGCTTATCAGTATGTCATAACAAAGACGATTGATTCTAAACAAGCAAAATTACTGCTATTACTGCTACTATTATAACGCATGTTTATTTTTTTTGTTAGCCACTCAATCACCTGTAAGGCTAAACAAGAAAATAAGGATTAAAAGCAGAAATACAACAATGTATGAAACGGATACAGGGGACCATGTCAAGGAACAAAATTAGCATTTAAAAAGCAGTCTCCATGGAGGTTATGAATCACTCTTTCCCAGCTCCTGCCAGAAAAGCTAAAGTCATTAGGGTAAGGGCTGTATGGATTGAAGGAGGGCTGCTATTCCAAAGAATAGGGGCACTTACAAAAAATATATGTCTCTTGGATCCTACAAAACAGTATCGCTTCATATTTGGGATCTGGTCCATAGTAGTCCTGCTGGATCTTACTGGAGAAAGGCAGTCCCATAGCTAGTCAGATCCCCAGCCATACACTGCTTTATAGATGAATACTAGCACCTTGAATTATATCTGGAATGAAATGGTAACCATTGCAACTCATGAAATAGAAGTATTGCAGGGTAAACGAAGGTATGTCCAAAACTACTCATATTACTGCATTTTGGATGATATGCAAACTGGTCTAGAATAGTACAATACATTGCAATAATTCAAACAATGGCTAAACCATGAGTAACCATGAGAAAGTCCTCACAATGTATTTGTGCAAATGTCATCCTGGCTACACCTGCAGTTGCTCTTCAAGCAAGTGCTGAAAATCCAGAACTCTCACTGGCAACAGGATTCTTTCTAGTCAGTCTTGCTAGTGTTGAGCCCAAGTCTGTTTCTCCCATCCAGACCCAAAAAGTCTCCAAGCACAGGGATAGGGCCTTCACAGTTTCATCTCTTCAACCTGGTCTTGAGATATACAGTTGTGTATCATCTGCATATTGATGATACTTGAATAAGTGCTGTCAAATAGCCTTGTCTACCAATCTTACATACCATAGATATTAAACAAATTTGGGGAGAATGTTAAGGAACAGGAAACACACAAAGCAAGGGCCCTTGGGCTCAAGGTCTCCTCTCCAACACCACCTAAAACTAATCCTTATGGAAGAAAACCAGCATCCCCCAACTCCCAGAGTTTGCTCAAAAGGATAACATGATCAATGGCATCAAAAGCTGCTAAGTTATCAAGTATGACCAGAGGAATCATACCACATCTACTTTGGTCCTAGCAAAGGTCAAGTACAATTAATGTTGCTTTGACATTGTACTCAGGCCTGAATTCTAATTGAAAAGTAGAGGTTGGAAATTGGTCAAAACGTATCTAGTACTGCTGGGTAAAGCAATGCCTTCTTGAGGTATTGTGCTGCTTCTAACAAGGCAAGGTAAACCACCTTCACTTTATTGATTGATTGATTGATTGATTGATTGTATTTTTATACCGCCCTTCTCCGAGGACTCAGGGCGGTGTACAGCATAGTTAAATATAGATATCAAAAATTTTAAAAAAACAATATTCAATTAAAAATCTGATTCAATAAGCTGAATATTAAAATTACTGAGTAAAAGTTACTAAATAAATTAAACCCCTTAAAAACCCCACTAAAAAACCCTCAAATTAAAAATTTATCATTAGGGAAGTAAAAATTCATATGAGGGAAGAGTTTACCATCATGGAAAACCAAGTGCTACCTCCAGATGATGACCCTAACAATTCTGAGGAGTTTCTCAAAACTCACAAACTCTTTACAAGTAATCAGGAAAGACTCACTGTAGCCAACTCAATATTCAGCTTAAGCCCAGCTTGGAGTAGGTCTTAGTGATTTTGTTCATCAGATCTGTAAAATATTCTTTACAGTGATCCTTAAGATGTTTTTCCTCCTCTAAAAGGGCCCAAGTAATGCTGTGTTGTCTTTATACAGAAGAGGAATTAATAAATTATGTGCCATGGGGTACTTCTTAGTCTTGAATGGGTTGAAATCAGATCACTGTTTCATATTATCCAGTTATGAATGCCATCTGCTTGCCTAGGCTGCTTTTCAAGCTTCAAGTTCAGACAGTCACAATTCACATCCCCAAGGAGAGCAGCCCCTTATTTGTGCCCTAGAGCTTGTAAGCATCTGGAGAGTTGGGATCAGTAGCTAAATAGACCAATAACTGCATTTAAATACCTGGTCATTTAATTTACTTAACATACTTAATGATTCTCAAATGAGTACTGAGATTTACCTGGAATTTCTGACTAAATCCCTATAGTGTATCTACTGTAAGCATAAACCAAAATGTTATATCTATATTATATCAAAAGATTGCAAATACTTGCAGATTTTAACTTTTTAAATTGAATATTAAAGTATATAACTATAAATGCTACATTTGCAGATACAAACATATCCAGGACAAACTACAGGAATGAATAGGTTTCCCTTTATACACTGGAGTTAGTCTTGTGTGTCCATCCCCCTTGGTTGGGTTAATGTGCTCTCCACATTCTGCTTTAAGTATCTATAAATTCCGTTCTGATTTGCTGCCAGATGGTGGTGTCCTGATTTAGAATATGCCTTCTTAGAATATGATAAGCAAAGTTACTAGTTAAACCCGTAAGCGTTGCTATCTTCCCACTTTCTTAATAGTCCCAGCAGTAGGAAACCATCTACCAATCCTGACATTACCATGTATTATTAATAGTTTCCTGTCTTGCGTTTTTAAGGTCCACAAAAAGCAAGATAGAAATAAAATTGACTCGTTTGAGTTCTGGTGCTGGAGAAGGCTGGTGTTGCATATTCCTTGGATAGCAAAGATGACTAACAAACAAGTACTGGAGCATATAACATCAGACGTGTCACTAGAAGACAAAATCACAAAACTGAGTCTCACTTACTTTAGCCATATCATGAGGGGGAATTCACTGGAGAAAGCAATTATGTTTGGCAGAGTTAGCGGTAAAAGGGAACTAGGCTGTGACGGTGGCTGTACACCATCAGAGGGGACACCAATCAGAGCACAGAAAAAGTCAAAGTAGTAGCGCAAGATCAAAAGATGTGGAGAGTCCTGGCCCATAGAATCAGCAAGAGTCAGACGCGACTGAATGGATCACATCATCACAAATGGCTTTAACAACAAGTGGTTGAGCCCACAGTATAGCCATCTTCAAAACGCTATCTTCAAAGCTGATTCCCAATGTTGGGATGCGACTAAATGGTAAAGCCATACCCCATTTCAGGAACTGGATTTGCAGCTGAGGAATGGGTGGAAGCTGCACTGTGAAAGAGGTGAAGCTGCTTCACAGTATCATTTTTTTTCTACCACATGGATTAGCTGTCTCAAAGGAAGCACTTGACAGCTGATGCATAGAGTGGATTGGAGATGCCTGTTAAATCAGTCTTTACTGGCCAACCCTCCAGTCCATTAGCTACCAGCTTGTTTTGAAACCCTTTGCTGTGCATCTCTTTTACCCTGCAGGTACCAAGCAGCCAGTGCATGTCCTGTCTGCTCACCCTCCAGAAAGGAAGAAAGTGTGGGCTTCAAGGCAGTCCCAGATAACCAACTGATGCAGGATTCATCTTGCTCTTTTTGATATACCTGAGAGTGCTGCCACCCAGCAACATGGGCAGGGAAGCTCAAGCAGATTGCTCTTTCCCTTAAATTGCCACTGGTTATAGGGAAAACAGGATGCGGTGGCTCAGTGGCTAAGACGGTGAGCTTGTCTATCGAAAGGACGGCAGTTCAGTGGTTAGAATCCCTAGTGCCATGTAACAGGGTGAGCTCCCGATACTTGTCCCAGCTTCTGCCAATCTAGCAGTTCAAAAGCAATAGGGATCACCTTTGGTGGGAAGGCAACAGTGTTCTGTGTACCTTTGGCATTTAGTCATGCTGACCACATGATCACAGAAACGTCTTTGGACAGTGCTGGTTCTTCGGCTTTGAAATGGAGATGAGCACCGCCCCCTAGAGTCAGGAACGACTAGCACATATGTGCAAGGGGAACCTTTACTTTTAAGGGGGAAACGTTACTTTAAACCCAAGATCAAGTTAAACCTGTCTCAATTGTGGGCTGGGAATAAAATGAAGGCATCATCAAAAACACACTGCAGAATAAAAGAGATTGCCAGGAAATGCTCATACTGTGCTTTATAAGTAGGAAAAGGTTCTAGGGAGTGAGGAAATTGGCGAAATGTGCCTATCCTTGGAACTATCACATATGTGATAATAGAGGGATAAGTGCCAGAAAAAAAAAAGGTAGGGTGAACAATACCATTCTGAAATCTAATTGTTTCTCTCCTTTCCCACTTTCTCAGTTATTTAGTTCACATTATATCATAACCCCCTCCTCTTCCAAGTCTTCTAAATATTCAATTTGTTCAGCCTTCATTGGAATGTTTTGAAGGCTTGCTCCATTCTTAAGATCTTTTATTCTTTTAGTGATGGGAGGAAGTCTGCAGTTTTAGAATTCGTTATCCTTCTTCTCCGTCTATTGTGTGAGAGAGGGAACCTATGTAAGCCATGACGTGTACTGCCTGAGCTTCAGGAATAAAGGAAATGTTTTTTAAACACAAAAATTTCTTTCTTTTATGTTTAAATCAACTCGATGAAGCCATTTTTAATTGGTTTCTGTGATACTGAATTCCATCTGGGCCAATCAGTATACCTACATGTGTGTTATATACTGCATGTGCATATGATCTTGTCTGATACTAGAATGAGTGAAAGACAATCATATACAGTATAAGTTATATATTAGAATAACAACAGAGTGCACAGTATTGTGTAGGGTCTAAATAATCAGATAATTAAAATGTTTGTATTCCTCCGTCAGACTGTGGGTGGAAAGTACATTGTTTGCAAAGTTCACTGCAAGATAGTAATAATTAGACTTATTAGTGATTAGACTTTAAACCACAGAAGAATCTCAATACAGTACAAGGGTGTTTTTTTTTAATGTAGATAGGGCTTCCATATTAGGATCCCTTTGAATAATGCTGAGACGGATTTTATCAATTCATTTTTAAAATCAAACATCTCTCAATTTTGGATTGCAATGCTTGTTTTTAATTTGTCACATCACACCTGCAATTCCTTCCTCCATAGAAGTTGAAAAAAATGAAAAGTGACCCTACTTATAACGAGGGTTTTGATGGTTGTTGTCTTTTTTTTTTTTTAAAGGAAGAAGTCTGCTGGATCTGATAAAAAAAATCTATGTTGGCCAATATTCCATAGTAGCTAACAATGATGATTCTATTAAGAAATAAGTAGGTCATGTGGGCAAGAGCCATTTCAGCTTCAAAAACTAGTATTTAGAAACATATTGCTTTTCATTCTGAAGACATCAGAAGGTCATTGTTAATAGTAGCCACCATTGCAACATCCTGCCCTGGAGGCATCCTCAAAATGTTCTTAGCTAGGAAATCTGGGAGTTATAATCCAAGAAATTCAGAAAGGTTTTAGATTAAGAAAGATGGGAATATGTGTACATTGATTATACAAACCTCATTACGGTATCATATTTTGGTTAATGTCAGTATGGTTTTGGTACAGATTTGCCACTATATCCAGCTGATGGGAACAAACAAAATGACTAGTGAATTAATTTTAATGCTCTTTGTTAAACAACCACACATACCCCTGCAAAATTTGCACCTTCTAATGTAAAGCAGTCCTGATACTCCATATTTGTTGTTCAACTCACAGGCTACAATCCAGGCACTGCAGCAATGGTTTTAGCTGGATCACAATGATTTTGCTGATTTTTTCCAGGCAACTTTGGAAATTTCCATGTGCTGTGCAGCTTTAAAGAATAATCTCTCTCTCTATTATACATGCCCCTGCACGTCTTGCAAAAATATTGGCCCGCATCTTCTGATTAACTGACCTTTGTACGTCTGTTGATTTAAGATTTTTGTTACAATCTTAACTTCTTTCCCTGCTTGTGCTATTTCAGGAGCTTTCTAAAACCTTTGCATCCTTCAGGGCTCCTGACTGCAATGCAAAGACAAATGTTTCTCCTTTTTTTTTTTTATAACCGGGTTACTTAGCAACTGCAGTAAGCTTTCATAAGGGGAGTAACAGAAGGAACATCCCAAATCAAACCCAACCCTTGCTGTTACAGCACAGGATTACATACACACCCACACCTCTCTTTAATGGTGTAGGAGAGTTTCACAAGACTATAAACATCAAAGATAGATAGCTTCTTATGCACTATGGTCACCTTTTTGAGCAATTTCATTTCCGCCACAGACATCAATATCATTGTTGTTCTTGATGATATTGATGACTGTACATGTAGCTGATGCTTCCTGTGTATGTTAACTATGGCAAGAAATGAACTTGGGTGCATAGCACAGGCAGAGCTAAACTTAACAACTGTTCATTTAGTGACCGTTAAGAAATTACAATGGCACTGAAAAAAAGTGACTTATGACTGTTTTTCACACTTACAACTGTTGCAGCATCCCCAAGGTCAGGTGATCAAAATGCAGATGCTTGGCAATTGATTCATATTTCTAAAGGCTGTAAGATCATGTAAGGTCATGTCATCACCTTTTGTGATCTTCTTACAAGCAAAGTCAATGGGGAAACCAGATTAATCTAACAACCATATTACTAAATTAACAAATGCAGTGATTCGCTTAACAACTGTAGCAAGAAAAGTTGTAAAATGGAGCAAAATTCACTTAACTGTCTTGCTTAGCAACATAAATTTTCGGCTCAATTGTGGTCGTAAGTTGAGAACTATCTATATCAGGGGTCTCCAACCTTGGCCACTTTAAGCCTGGAGGACTTCAACTCCCAGAATTCCCCAGCCAGCAAAGGCATAGGACTGGGTTACTTACGAGACCGGCTGCTGCTTCCAAATGCCTCCCATCGACCAGTGCGCTCCCATAGGGAGGACCTCCTCAGGGTGCCGTCGGCCAGACAATGTCGACTGGCGACCCCCAGGGGGAGGGCCTTTTCTGGGGGGCTCCTGCCCTCTGGAACGAGTTACCTCCAGGGATTCGTCAACTCCCTGACCTCCGGACCTTTAGACGCGAGCTAAAGACATTCTTTGATCAAAGAAAGAAGCAACTTAGAACTAAGGAGAAATTTCCTGACAGTTAGAACAATTAATAAGTGGAACGACTTGCCTTCAGAAGTTGTGAATGCTCCAAAACTGGAAATTTTTAAGAAAATGTTGGATAACCATCTGACTGAGATGGTGTAGGGTTTCCTGCCTGGGCAGGGGGTTGGACTAGAAGGCCTCCAAGGTCCCTTCCAACTCTGATGTTATGTTATGTTATGTTATCTTGTTTCATCGCGCAGGGCTGGCCTAATAGTTTTAATGGGGGCTTTTAATAGAGTTTAGTTTTTTACAGAATTTTAGATTGTTAGCCTAATTGAATAAGTCTTTTAATAGTGTTTTTAATTTTTGTATCTTTGTTTTATTTGGCTATAAACTGCCCTGAGTCCTTCGGGAAAAGGGCGGTATACAAATCAAAATAATAAATAAATAAATAAAATAAATAAAGGTTGGAGACCACTGACCGATATGGTCAGGCCTGGATTTGAATAGGGGGAAGTAAATCCAACTTTCCCTGTTCCAGCCCTAAAGCTGTATATAGTCTAGATCAGGGGTCCCCAACCCATGGTCCATGGACTGGCACTGGTCTGTCTGCAGCATGCCAGCAACTGGACCGTGCAAATAAGTGAAGCCCCATCCACAGGATGCAGGCAGCATGTAAAACCATGCCCCCTTCAGTCCTTGGGAAAACTTCTCTCCACAGAACCAGTCCCTAGTGTCTAAAAGATTGGGGGCTGCTGGTCTAGGTCTAAGCACGGGTGACAAAATTCAGGCCAAATTTATTTAATTACCAAATCTAATCTAATAGATGGGGAAGTTGTGGATTCCCACAAGCGAATTACAACACTCAGCATCCCACTCACCTCACTTTCTAGAATAGGAGCTTAAAGTCAACAATATATGGAGAATCACAGATTATATTTCCTGTTGTAATGAAATGTTTAGGATGATATATATATATATATATATATATATTTGTTTTCTGAGGTTTTCACGGGTGTTTGTATATAGGTCTTTGGTTGTTCGGGTTTTCTCCCGTGTAAAATTGGAAGTGTCTTGGCGACGTTTCGACGAAGTCTCATTCGTCATCTTCAGGCTTCAGCTTCGTGCTTCTGGGAGCAAATAACAAAGGTGCATGGAATGCTGTTATCTTCTCACCAAATTGCTATCTTTTTATCTATTTGGATTTACATGCTTTGGAACTACTAGGTTGGCGGGAGCTGAGGTACCTAATGGAAGCTCACTCCTTCAGGCAGTACTTGCTCTCGAATTGCCAACCTTCCAGTCAATAAGTCCAGTGTGTAAACAGCTCAGCCATCGGGTTTTCTCCCGCGTAAAATTGGAAGTGTCTTGGCGACGTTTCGACGAAGTCTCATTCGTCATCTTCAGGCTTCAGCTTCGTGCTTCTGCTGTTCTTTGATAACAAACCAAGGCTGGAGCATCTTTCAGTAATTTTGACTCTCTCTTCATCAGCGCACCTTCTGACCCTTCCTGAAAATCCGACCAAGACTAGGATTCATCACAACTATTGCTCCAAACGTGGTGACAGAACATTTTGTGTGTGTCGAATATCAAAAATTGTCATCAGATCCTCAGGAAGGGTCAGAAGGTGCGCTGATGAGGAGAGAGTCAAAACTACTGAAAGATGCTCCAGCCTTGGTTTGTTATCAAAGAACAGCAGAAGCACGAAGCTGAAGCCTGAAGATGACGAATGAGACTTCGTCGAAACGTCGCCAAGACACTTCCAATTTTACACGGGAGAAAACCCGAACAACCAAAGACCTATATATATATATATATATATATATATATATATATATATATATATATATATATGTGTGTGTGTGTGTGTGTGTGTGTGTGTGTGTGTGTGTGTGTGTGTATGTATGTATGTATGTATGTATGTATGTATGTATGTATATATATAATCCTAAACATTTCATTACAACAGGAATGAAACAAATATATATACATTTCTTTTCTGAGGTTTTCGCAGGTGTTTGTATGTAGGTCTTTGGTTATTCGGGTTTTCTCCCGCGTAAAATTGGAAGTGTCTTGGCGACGTTTCGACGAAGTCTCATTCGTCATCTTCAGGCTTCAGCTTCATGCTTCTGCTGTTCTTTGATAACAAACCAAGGCTGGAGCATCTTTCAGTAGTTTTGACTCTCTCCTCATCAGCGCACCTTCTGACCCTTCCTGAGGATCTGATGACAATTTTTGATATTCGACACACACAAAATGTTCTGTCACCACGTTTGGAGCAATAGTTGTGATGAATCCTAGTCTTGGTCGGATTTTCAGGAAGGGTCAGAAGGTGCGCTGATGAAGAGAGAGTCAAAATTACTGAAAGATGCTCCAGCCTTGGTTTGTTATCAAAGAACAGCAGAAGCACGAAGCTGAAGCCTGAAGATGACGAATGAGACTTCGTCGAAACGTCGCCAAGACACTTCCAATTTTACGCGGGAGAAAACCCGATGGCTGAGCTGTTTACACACTGGACTTATTGACTGGAAGGTTGGCAATTCGAGAGCAAGTACTGCCTGAAGGAGTGAGCTTCCATTAGGTATCTCAGCTCCCGCAAACCTAGTAGTTCCAAAGCATGTAAATCCAAATAGATAAAAAGATAGCAATTTGGTGGGAAGATAACAGCATTCCATGCACCTTTGTTATATACTCAGCAGGCACATGACCACAAGAGCCTCTTCAGACAATGCTGACTCTTCAGCTGTGAATTGGAGATGAGCACCGCCCCCTAGAGCAAGGGTCTCCAACCTTGGCTACTTTAAGACTTGTGCACTTCAACTCCCAGAATTCCTCAGCCAGCAAAGCAAAGTTGGCTGAGGAATTCTGGGAGTTGAAGTCCACAAGTCTTAAAGTGGCCAAAGTTGGAGACCCCTGCTCTAGAGTCAAACACAACTAGCAGGGGGAAACATTTATCTTTACTATTTTTTAACCTTTGTGATTTCCAGTCAGTCTTGGCTCCTGGTGACTGCCTGGAGAAGTCCCTGCAGTTTTCTTGGCAAGGAACCATTTTCAGAAGTGGTTTGCCCCTTGCTTCCTTCCTAGGGCTGAGAGTGAGTGCCTAGCCCAAGGTCACCTAGCTGGCTTTTTGTCTAAGATGGGACCAGAACTCACAGTCTCCCAGTTTCCAACCTGGTGCTTTAACCATTATACCAAACTTTCTTGTTATATATATTTTTCCTTTCCAGTGAAAGTGGGGGTGCATACAGTACGTGCACATCTCTACCAACAGCTGAGGAATAGACATCAAGAATCTGCTACAGTGTACTCTATCCATGAAAGCATATGTCGTAACACATTTGTTAGTTTTTAAAGCTGTTTTTGCAAAAATTCTACCTCAGTCTTTGAATACCAACATGCTCTGTCAAACTATATTAAATTTCAGTGGAGCTCCTCAATTTTGTATAACACTATATTTTTTTAATAAGGCCAGGAGTGGAAAGATAAATAGAGGCAATAGATTGCAGAGAAACCTCATGGTACTTTTTTCTGTGGAATATTCTTTGCCAAAATTGTAATAGCATGGCAAACATCAGCTAGGAACTGTTTGACTCTCTCACCCACGCAAAGCCTCCAAGTAAACAAGATATCGGCAAGAGCAGAGCGTCTATTTGCAAATCCTCCTCTTCATGCTGCCCAGAAAATATTTCAGGAGTCAGTTAAATGAGGCTGTCTTCTTTGCTGTCTTGTTAAAATACATTTACAGAGAAGCAGCAGGAGAACATACTGCAGATCATCAGATCCTATGTTATCAATTAGAGAGGATAATGCTAATCATCAATATAACACAAGACAAGGTCCATCTTATTCAGCACCTTTCCCACAGTGACCAACTAGATGCTCCTTCAAAGGTCTCAAGTAGAACAGGTGAGTAAACCCACTATAACTCCCATATTGATATTAGAATATGGAACCAGTCTCCTGAAGGTAATAATTATGTCATCATATTGCTACCAATAGCATTAACCTTGTGATGAAATGCAGTAAGGAAATGGGTGCACTTCAGAGAAGTAAAGGCAACTTAGTCCAGATATTATGTGTGAGAAAAAGAGAGTGAAGACAGCCCTTCCTTAATAGTTCACAGAGTATTTTGTAAATAGTGAACTCCTCAGTTTGGCAAGATTTTGTCTACAGATGTGAAACAATAAAGAACTTAGCTGGGAGGAATCACCACGTGTTTTGGTTTTGGGTCTGACAATCCTCTATGAATTTGTCCCATCCCATTTTAAAGATAAACTGGGATTATCACTGCATCTGTGTAGTTTATGTTCTATGAGATTTTTTTCACCTTTTGTCTGTGAATCTCCAACCATTCAGTTGTTCTGATGACCCTGGATTGTAATGTGATTAGAAAGAAGAAAAGCTGCTTGCTCATGCTGTCCATCATTTTATAAACATCTATCATATCAACTTTTCCTCATTTATATCGGAAATGAAACAGCACCAGATATGTAATTTCTCTGCTGTGATGTCCAAACTTAACATCAGAAATCATGAAGGGAATTAGAATGAGACAGAATTAAAACATTACCAAATTGGTGGGGTCGATGTTTTTAGAGAACAGTGGACCAAGTTAGAAATAGTCAGGTCCGCTCTGCCTCCTCAATTTCACACCTCTCAGGAAGCTTTACCCTTCCTGAGATTTTGCTGCTTGTCAGTCATCCACAAAGTTGCAAATTACTTGGGCCCTTCCTCCCCTGAAAGATGCCACTTAGTTCTGCTGACCTGCCTTTCTTGTAGTCCTCCCGCTTTTCCTTCTTGCTAGCACCCTGTCTTCTCATACAGAATCACTGGATTTTTTTTTTTTTAAAAGGAGAAATCAGAAAGAAAAAAAATCCTATCACAATAACAACTGGTTCCAATTTGTTGGAAACTAAATGTTATCTACTTCCCCACCTTGGCTACTTCCAGGTCATGTAATAGTCCAGCCGGTCTCTTCCTGAATTAGACAGAGGGAGAGAGATAAGATATGTAAGGAAGAGTCCCTGACAGAAGACCAGTGTCCTGCTCAGTATAAGTGGGCATGATATGTCCTTCCTTTTCAAGCTCATTTCCTTTGCTAGCAAAGAAGAAGAGAATATCCTTGACACTTTGTACAACTGAGAACACTGGAAGTTGAGTCACAGCAACTGGACTTCTTTTTCTTTTTGATTTCATCGTTTCAGAGAATGGAGCTACTTGGATAAGCAGTGAAAAGTTTGAATAGAATAGAATAGAATAGAATAGAATAGAATAGAATAGAATAGAATAGAATAGAATAGAATTTTTTATTGGCCAAGTGTGATTGGACGTACAAGGAATTTGTCTTGGTGCATATACTCTCAGTGTACATAAAAGAAATTTTTTTTCCAGTTGCCGTGACTCAATTTCCAGATAACAATACCTGGATGATTGAGAATCTTCATTGACACAGCTGAGAACAATTTATTATGCTGATAAAGTATAGATCGCTTTCTTTCTGCTTAAGGTATTATGGGTGGCAAACACATGACCAACAACTTCTATTAAAATACAGCTTATCATTATTCTTATTATTGCTATTATTATTCTAAAAAGAACAGGAATAGCATCTATGAGTAGATAATCTTAAAAGGGTTATTTTAGAGTTTTACTGTGTCACTATTATTGTTCTCACCAAAAGTGATTTTACTTTTCAAAGACCCACCGATAAATTCATAAAGAAAACAAATTTGAACCTTATTATTGATTTGCCTCATTATTTCATTTATATTTCTCAAATATGTTTGCATGTTGTAACTCAAAACATCTGACTGATTTCTCATTCAAATAAAATTAATATTATCTGGATCTTGCTGATACTGGCTTTCTGGCTAGCCCTGGAATACTAATATGAAGAGATTTAACAAAATAGCTTTAGGGTTCCTTATAGGCATATACTGCATACATCATGATGGCTGGGATGATCGGAGTTATAGCTTAGTACATTTGGAAGATGCTAGTCAGAAATAAAATTGGGAACAGCAATTCAGTCGTTGAGCAAGTGGTCACTAAGTGAAACCATGACTGTGCTTATGATCGTACTTCAGTTTTCCTTTGCTTTAAAGACCTGTTGAGGTTGTAAGTGTGAGGATTGGTTGTAAAGTTATTTTTTCATCACTGTCCTAACTGTGAATGGTTGCTAAATGAGGAAGTTAAGAAACGAAATGTATGTGTACTCTAACCCAGGGGTCTCCAACCTTGGCAACTTGAAGACTTGTGGACTTCAACTCCCAGAGTACATCAGCCAGCTTTGCCAAGGTTGGAGACCCCTGCTCTAAGCAAGTGGCTAGCTGAAGCTGGGCCTGGAAGAAGGATATAAGAGTCTCTATCGTTTTGATTTTAATGCAGCATTTATTGAAAAATGCAGGGATATTATCTCCTGGAACAATATGTAGGGTAAATCTTGGTGATCATCTAATCAACCTCAGTGGTCAACTCAGCAATGCTGGGTATCATCTTTGATAGATGATGTCCACTTCTTTTTAAATATTTCCAGTAATGGATTGCTCACCATTCTCCATGCTAGCCTATCTCAGGTAAAAAACTGAAGGTCATGGTTAATTTGTGCGTAAAGAACAAGTGCTTAGCTCTGCCTCTAAGCTGTGCTTGTTGAACAGAATGGTAGAAAGTAAGGGAGACAGTACTTTCCATACTCCTCTAGGCTTGGTAAAATCCACTTGTAACAAGGCCACTTTCTTTTCCCATTTTAATGCCTTCCATTGTGTCTTTTCTTTTTTTGAAAAAGAAATAAAATAAAGATCACATTGAAGTTCTTAAGTTTTCTATTAGTTTAGTTGTTAAGTGTTTTTCTCTTTCTAGTTGTCTGATTTGTATTTATATCTAGAATACAAAATATAATAATTATACACATGTCCTGTAGACCCTAATATATTATATAGAGTGACAGTCCTTCTGCTGGAGATCAGAAAAGATCCTCAGCATATTTAGCAGTATCTTTAAAAAGAAAGATATGATTTTACCTACACATTTGCATTTGACTAATATACATGCTTCAAACTATTCTCTTTTGCAATAAGTAATGTTATGTAAAGTGCAAACGGAGACAAGAAATTATAGAAAAAATAAACCAAATAAATTAAAACATGAGATAAGAAAAAATAGCTAAATCTAGTTTGTAGGAATATTAATCACTGTAACTCTCAGTATCTTCCTATCCTTATCAACCATCCTTAACTTCATGATGTCCATACATTATGACTTATGATGCCTTTTGTTCTTTACATTTCTTCCCTCCCATCATAATTGGATCATAAATCCAATCATAAATACCATCCATTAATTTCCTATTTTCCCCTTCCTCTTGTAGTATTCATTCTTCCTTCATATATTTGTTTTGCTATTTGATCCTTATCCATTCTGTCTACCTCTCAATGTGACCAAATACAGCATTCTTGATCTTATCACTTCTGGTTTTGCTATCCACACAAGTATCTTAAAGGGACATCATTCCATGCTCAGTATTGAACAATTAGCTTATTACATTAAAAGCACTATTTACTTCTATCTTGTATTGCTCTATTCTTATTCAATGACCAACTTTCACCACCAGATTCATGAAAAATATCCCATAATTTAATTCTGTTCACTTACCTTACATTTTATCTAAATCAACAAATGCATAACATCAGATTTATACAAGTTTCAATGCCTTAGTGAAGAATAAAATCTGGCTGGTGCATCCCCAAAACGTTGTTTGTCAGAAGCCCTTGGAAGGGTCTTAAATGGGGACCACATGACCCCGGCATGCAGTAACTGTTGGAAACATATGGCAGTTGCCAAGCATCCAAATTTTGATCATATGATCATGGGGACATTGCAACAATCTTAAGTGTGGGCAGCAGTTATAAGTCACTTTTTTCAGCACTGTCATAACTTTTAAACAGTCATTACACAAATGATTGTAAGTCAAGGACTATTTATAGTCAAGGTAGTCCTCAATTTACAATCGCAACTGGGATTGGAGTTTTCACTGCAAGTTAGTGCAGTCTTAAAGTGAGTCATCACTTTAAGCATACAATTTTGCAACTTTTTTTTTTTTTACCATGGACATTAATAGAATCTGGTTTCCTGAACTGACTTAGCTTGTTGGAAGCTGGCTGGGAAAGTCACAAATCATGATCCCATGATGGCAAGGCACTGCAAAAGGGAACCAGCTGCCAAGTGCCTAAATTCAATCATGTGACCATGGGAGTGGTGCAGCAATCATAACTTCAAGGATGGGTTATAAGTCAGTTTTTCCAAGGATGTTGTAATTTCCAACCATTGTTAAATGAGCAGTTGTAAGTCAAGGACAATCTGCACCTGTATGGAAAATAGAATACCTGCAGAACCTAAACTAGAAATTAAAATGATCTAAAAACACCATTGGACACAAAAGTTGCTATGCATTAAAAACCTTCCTAGGAAACAGTCTGATCTGTCTGTTGACTAATAGAGAACTGTGCTAGCTTTGGGCCATGAGAACACTCATCAGTATGAGACAAACATAGGGTTCTCTCTTGGGGCAGATCAACAGAACTAGACAGTCATAGCCTCTTCATTTCTAAAATGGTACCCTATTTCAACCTTTCTACTGCTTAAAGGATTTCACTTTTCAATGGCCCAATTCTACTGAAGATACCGTGAGCTCTTAGTTGGGTTTCTCCCTCCTCACTCCTAATGTGGAAGACAATCAGTACATAAATATAGTAATTATTAAGTTAGCTCACTACTAAACAGTATTCAGTTTGGTCTCATGTTCTGTCCAGCTCTCTACTCTACCGCACATAATTATCTGACCTGGAAGAAACAATCCATTCACATGATGACATGGCCAAGGAAAAATATCACAAACTAAGATCCAAAGCTCATGGGTCACTTGAAGCTTAATTTGGATATATGAATATACATATAGTTTGTTAAAGACCACCTTGATGTTTCATTAATGAGCTGACCAGCAAGATGGATTTCTATTAAGAGTTGCTTTGCAACAAGATGGTCAGCAAATTTTTTTAATAAAGTTGTAATTTCAATAGCTTAATATTTTAAATGCAATATTTTATTAAATGTGAAATAAGCAGAATGGAATGCTGAATCAAAACAATCTTGTTTAGCAATGAACATAATCTATATAGATTAAGAAATTCTCTGCTTATACTTAAAAGAATATATTTTTTTTCAAAATGTGAAGGTGTCTGGGGAAATAGAAGGACTCATCAAACTGTTTCTGTGATAATCACAGATTTATGAGTCCCATTTTCAGCACTACATATATGAAAGTAAACCTCAGATGTAAGATCTTGTTTAATAAAGTTTGGACTTGGCTGTGATCCAGGGCAATTTAAAAAAGATATTTTGTTTTTAGTGGCTTCACTGGAGAAGATTATCTTTGCTGATCATTCCTTTCCCCTAGCCCTGAATCTCTGGCATCATGGTGCATAGTAAAAATTGTAATTTCCACAGTTCTCCAAATTATTTCTCTCCCTCTTGAATACAGTATGACTCTCTTGCTAACATTTTGGAAGTAGGATTGAAAGACTGTTAGATAAACGACATTTTTTTCTGCCAGAGTCTTTCATAGACTGATAGAATTCTAGACTTGAAAGGCATCACAAGGATAATCTAATTTAATGTTTCTCAACCTTGGCAATTTTAAGATATGTGAACTTCATTGCCATGGCTGAGAAACATTAGCTACTACAATCCTCTTCAAGGTGCAGGAAAACCAATTAAACTATTCATGAAAGGTGGCCATCTAGTTGTTCTTAAAAATCTTTAGCTGTCAAGATCTCACAGCCTCCAGATTTAGACTTTTCGTTTGCCGTATAGTTCTTACTATCAGGAAGTTTTCTTTATATTGTCCCAATAATAATACACAAATATAATGTCACTTAATTCTAGGATATTTCATCAGTTTAGGAATTAGCCTGAAAGAGATCTAGATAGAAGAACATCTAAATCTTCTGGTTGATCATTAGGCAATTTTCATACATTGGCAAGGCTTTTTGAGTCCCACTTCTACAACAACAAAAGCAGAATATTTTTCTCCATTTAAGTTTGGCTGCTGAAATTTCAAGGACATAAGAAAGCTGAAATTTTAAATTTTCGGCTCATGGAATTAGATTTTTAAATATATATGGTATTTTAATTCTTTTGTACATTTGTTTTATCTATGCTGTACACCACCCTGAGTCTTCGGAGAAGGGCGGTATAGAAATTTAAACAATAAATAAATAAAATAAAAGCTGAAGGTGGATTATTCTGAAACTTTTGGTAGATTTTTTAATAAGAAAAAACTTGAGATGCCTTGTGCTTTGGACTGAAACAGGTACTGTAGGTTTGGGTTCATCATATTTTAAAAAAATAATTATTTACCGTTTTCTTTACTTCACACATTTTCATACTATGCATAGTATAAATGTATACTGTGGATATTCTCCGAGTATGCAGAACCTACTGCCTTACTTTTGATTATCTCTATTAGAGAAGTCAATGCATCTATATTCAAAAAGAATGATCACTGTTACAAATTATTACTATATTACATAGGAAAAATCTGAAAAGGGGAACTAATATACACTTATATGATTTTAGCACTAATATTTCAGATTGCATTTTGTTTTCAAGTTCAGATGGCTCAGTGGCTAAGACACTGAGCTTGTCGATCAGAAAGGGCAGCAATTCGAATCCCTAGTACAGGTCACCTGCGTGAGCAGGGGCTTGGACTAGATGACCTCCAAGGTCCCTTCCAACTCTGTTACTGTTACCTATCTATATAATAGACTGTTTGCTTGTTTAAGTCTTACCTTGCCACAAGCTGTCATGGCCAGAGCCAACTGGTACCAGAGATGAAATTCACCAAATGCAAGCTTCATTGCTCGTTCTAAACACTGGGGATAAAAAGTCTAGATTATACATATGCATATACATAGAGAGAGGTGGGGGGAAAGAGAAAGAGAGGGGTGAGGGAGGGAGAGCCTAAAGGAGGAGAGAGATGCATTCAGATAGTGCAGTGTTCTGGGGCTTAAAAACAAAGCATGCATGAAGAAAGGGCTATCTGAGATGGATTAAGTGCCCAAATGGGATCCAAATAAAGTGTTTCCAGTTCCTACATTTATCCTTCATTCTACCTTTACAATACTTAGGATGCAAGCTTATATAGCTTTCTTTAAAGCTGGACTCTAGATATCTCTTCAACAAAATTAACATGCAAAAATATTTCCAATAGATGTAACATATAATGCAGCATGGTAAATCTAAACACTTACAATATGATTTTGAGGAGGGGGGGGCTTAACGTTTACAAAATATTACAAATTTAGCAAATTTATAAAACCCCAGGACCCTTCAGAGTCAGTTTAATGTCAGAGTTCCAAGAAATAGACCCATAGCAAGCAAAACTTTGAGGCAGATGAATTCCTCAAAGAATAGCTTTATTGGAGATATCACATTGGCACAAATCTGGGGAAAACTGACTTTGAAGGTTCCCATGGTTTTCACCTAATTAAAAAAGAAAGTTTTCCCTCAACCCCAAACAATCAGTCACATGGTCCAATCAAAACACTCTCTGGTTGCCTGGTGACCTCACTCCTCCTTCCATGGTCCAGGTGTGAGAATGTCCTTGGTTCCCAAGATTTTATTTAATTATGGCTACAAACCCCAGGTATCTCTAATCCGCCCTCCCTATTCCTCAGCTCCAGTGTAACAACACTAAAGTTCCAAGATGGTTCTGGTCAGGTCAGCTTCAGGGTTGACAAGGCCCCCCAGAAATACAAAATATATTTTACCTGATATACCAATTGCATCCTCTCTTGGACCAGGAAACCCTTTAGATAGTCACTCACAGCCTCATCATCTCACACAGATTGACCATTTCAATGAGCTCTACATCAGTTTTACCCTGAAAGACAACTCAGAAGCTCCAACTTCTCCTGAATGTGATAATTCTGGTCTGCATGTTGTATTGGTTGCTAGCTTGCCTCTACCCAGCCAATATGAGCTGACAGGTTGGCATGCTCCAGGTTCCTTCAATCAAACTATCAGGACCCAGGAAGCATATCTCTTCTCTGTCATGGCATCTGCGCCAGGGGTGAAATTTAAAAATTTTCCCTATCGGTTCTGTGGGCTTAATTGATGGGAGTGGCTTGGTGGTCAGATGACTGGGTTGGCGTGGTCAATAACAATAAAAAATAAAAATAATAAATAAGGTATACAAAATAATAAGAGGTACCAAAAACCAACTTTCACACTTTACACACACACAATGCAACACAACTGACTCACACACAATGTAAAAGCAGCTGCACTTCACCCAAAATGGCCCCTGCAACAAGCAGGAACCTCACACTTTCACACTTTACACTGTTCCTTTACACAGGAACCTCACACTTTCACACTGGGCCTCTGTGGCTCAGACTGGTAAGACTGTCTGTTATTAACACAGCTGCCTGCAATTACTGCAGGTTCTAGTCCCACCAGGCCCAAGGTTGACTCAGCCTTCCATCCTTTATAAGGTAGGTAAAATGAGGACCCAGATTGTTGAGGGCAATAAGTTGACTTAGTATATAAATATACAAATAGGATGAAGACTATTGCTAACATAGTGTAAGCCGCCCTGAGTCTTCGGAGAAGGGCAAGATATAAATGCAAAAAAACCACAACTTTACACACACAACTGTGTGTTGTACACAACACAACTGACTCTCTCTCTCTCTCCCTCTCTCTCTCTCACACACACACACAAACAATGCCACATACAGCTTTGTGAGATTTTGTGTTTATGTAGTTAGAGTGAAACACTACAGAAACACACCAAATCTCAGAAAGCTGCACAAATATTTTATTTTATTTTTTTTTATTTTTTTTTTTTAGATCAGGGGCTCCAACCTTAGTAACTTAGTTTGTGGACTTCAACTCCCAGAGTTCCTCATTCAGCAAAGCAGGAAGTCAAAGCAAGCTTTTTTTCCCCTTCAGTAGCTGAAGAAAAACATGCAGTTGCAGCCGGAAAGGAGCAGTAATTATAGATAAGGGAGGAGGGGGAATTGGCTGGGCATGGGTGGGGGCTCTTGTAAGTGAGGGCTGTTAAAAAGTGAGTTTAAAAGCCTGTGAGGATCAGAAAACTCCTCTGGGATTGCCAGAGGAAGCTTTTAAAACCTCTTTTTTTTTTTTTCTTTCCCTTCGGCTGAAGAGGATTTTTTAAAAAAAACTTTTAAAGGGTTTTGATGATCTCTGCTCAGCCCCGCGATCATCAGAGGTTTTTTTTTTTACTTTTAAAGGCATGTTTCAGCTGAAGAAAAACTGCTTATAAAAGTTAAAAAAAAAAAAACCCTCTGCTGATAGTGTGGCTCAGCAGTGGCCAGGGATTTTTGCTACGGGTCCTCTGAACCAGCAGCTGCCATCGCTACCTAATCGGGCGAGCCGGTGCAAACCGGGAGCATTTCACCCCTGATCTGCGCTCTGGAGTGCTCTGAGAACCAGATGGCTTTTACCCTGATCATGTTCTAGAGAGTCTTAAAGACCTGGCTGTTCAGTCAAGCCTTGGAGTGAAGTAGCTAGAACCTCCTGATGGTGGTATATGTTTCATAATTTCATAATAACAGAGTTGGAAGGGACCTTGGAGATCTTCTAGTCCAACCCCCTGCCCAGGCAGGAAACCCTACACCATTTCATACAAATAGTTATCCAACATTTTCTTAAAAATCTCCAGTGTTGGAGCATTCACAACTTCTGCAGGCAAGTTGTTCCACCGATTAATTGCTCTAACTGTCAGGAAATTTCTCCTTAGTTCTAAGTTGCTTCGCTCCTTGATTAGTTTCCACCCATTGCTTCTTGTTCTACACTCAGGTGCTTTGGAGAATAGTTTGACTCCCTCTTCTTTGTGGCAGTCCCTGAGATCTTGGAACATTGCTATCATGTCTCTCCTAATCCTTCTTTTCATTAAGCTAGACATACCCAGTTCCTGCAACCGTTCTTCATATGTTTTAGCCTCCAGTCCCCTAATCATCTTTGTTGCTCTTCTCTGCACTCTTTCTAGAGTCTCAACATCTTTTTTACATCGTGGTGACCAAAACTGGATGCAATATTCCAAGTGTGGCCTTACCAAGGCATTATAAAGTAGTATTTAACACTTCACGTGATCTTGATTCTATCCCTCTGTTTATGCATTTAACATTTATACATGTTCTGTGGGGTTTGCTAGATTCACTATCTAACTTTCCTACTTTTCTAGTTTGGTTCATCTGTTGGATGGTTTTGTTTTTATTATTTTATTTTATATTTTACTCATTCTAATGTGAGCCAGTCTGGGGTTTGGCGGCACCAAATAAATACATAAATACCTCAGAAAGCATGACATACTGTCCTCTTCTGCCCAGAGTGATACTCAGGAGATCATAAACTGCTGATGTACTCTGGAGACTGATGGCTCGATCATCTTTCTGATCAGGAGCCCGGCTGATTACTGCATCCTGGTTTGCCTGGGAATGAATTCAAATGTTTTAAAAGAGGACCAAAAATATCTTAGAAAGGTCTTCAGCTCTTTTTATGGGCCCAAGAAAACATTACAGCAACTGATGTTTTCAAGACTATTTCAAAACAGCAGATTACAAAGAGAAAGCCAGGAAACAGTATAGTATTCTCATATATTGAAAAAAAAAAAGTGAACTCATAATAATAGTCATAAAAGTCTTTTTGCAATGTCTGCTGTTCTCTGAACTGACATTCAAACATAATTATCTGCAATTTAATCCTATTATTTCTTACTTCTCTTTACACAACCTTTTAGTCTATGCAACACCTAATGTTCCCAGTCTGATTCTTAAGGTTATTTTATACTACAACATTCCTTTTCAAATTCACACTTGGTTTTATTTCAGAAATAAATATAACATAATATATCTGACTGGTTATATGCTCTATATATATAGTCTAAAAATCCCTCAATCACAAAGAGGTCCAAAAATAGCAATTACCGTATATACTCGAGTATAAGCCGACCCGAATATAAGCTGAGGTACCTAATTTTACCACAAAAAACTGGGAAAAACTATTGACTCGAGTATAAGCCTAGGGTGGGAAATGAGGCAGCTACTGGTCAATGTAAAAAATAAAGATAGAGCCAAGTGTTCTATTTCTTAAAGGGAGAGGAAGGTGTAGGGAACCCCACCACGGTCTGATTAATTAAGATGACGACATAATGAGTGCGAAACGTCGAGGCATTCTGATGATTTGCACGCCTTGGGTCTCCTCTCCTATTTAATCTTTAATCTTTCAGGGAAGGCAAAGATTGCCGCTCGCGAGGGATGCTGCTCTGCCTTTTTTTGGCTGTGAGTGTGGCCGGGATGGAGGGTGCGGTGAAGTAAGATTCAACAGCTGCAGGGAGGAGCTGGCTCTGTGTTTGTGTGTGTGTAGTATGCGCACGCCTCTGTTTCCTGGTGCTCTGCTCCTGACCCCAGTGGCAGTCCCTGAGATCTTGGAACATTGCTATCATGTCTCTCCTAATCCTTCTTTTCATTAAGCTAGACATACCCAGTTCCTGCAACCGTTCTTCATATGTTTTAGCCTCCAGTCCCCTAATCATCTTTGTTGCTCTTCTCTGCACTCTTTCTAGAGTCTCAACATCTTTTTTACATCATGGCGACCAAAACTGGATGCAATATTCCAAGTGTGGCCTTACCAAAGCATTATAAAGTACTATTTAACACTTCACGTGATCTTGATTCTATCCCTCTGTTTATGCATTTAACATTTATACATGTTCTGTGGGGTTTGCTAGATTCACTATCTAACTTTCCTACTTTTCTAGTTTGGTTCATCTGTTGGATGGTTTTGTTTTTATTATTTTATTTTATATTTTATTCATTCTAATGTGAGCCAGTCTGGGGTTGGGTGGCACCAAATAAATACATAAATACCTCAGAAAGCATGACATACTGTCCTCTTCTGCCCAGAGTGATACTCAGGAGATCATAAACTGCTGATGTACTCTGGAGACTGATGGCTCGATCATCTTTCTGATCAGGAGCCCGGCTGATTACTGCATCCTGGTTTGCCTGGGAATGAATTCAAATGTTTTAAAAGAGGACCAAAAATATCTTAGAAAGGTCTTCAGCTCTTTTTATGGGCCCAAGAAAACATTACAGCAACTGATGTTTTCAAGACTATTTCAAAACAGCAGATTACAAAGAGAAAGCCAGGAAACAGTATAGTATTCTCATATATTGAAAAAAAATGAACTCATAATAATAGTCATAAAAGTCTTTTTGCAATGTCTGCTGTTCTCTGAACTGACATTCAAACATAATTATCTGCAATTTAATCCTATTATTTCTTACTTCTCTTTACACAACCTTTTAGTCTATGCAACACCTAATGTTCCCAGTCTGATTCTTAGGGTTATTTTATACTACAACATTCCTTTTCAAATTCACACTTGGTTTTATTTCAGAAATAAATATAACATAATATATCTGACTGGTTATATGCTCTATATATATAGTCTAAAAATCCCTCAATCACAAAGAGGTCCAAAAATAGCAATTATATTTGAGCAAATGTGAAAGAAAAACCTTGCTGGATTAAATTCAAGGCCTAGTTGAATCCAACTTGTTGTTTCCAACAGCAGTCTCTGGGAAGCCCATATACAGATGGAGTATAACAACCTTCTCCCACTGCTATTCCTCAGCAACTGATACTCAGAGGCATCAGCCATTGAATATAATTTTAACATGGGGTGCAGAACTTAAAACTCCTGAGCCAAAGGCAGATATCAGGCCCACCTCCTTCAGAGATGTTGCTGTGTTCAAATGGAAAACAACTATACCTGTGTCTAAATCTATATGGTCCCTGGATGGAGATATCTGTCCCCCATGTGAATAATTACTTTGGATTTGTTTTCAATACAGGGCTGATGGCTCTGTTTAATTTCCGTTCATGGTTTTATTATTACTGAAAGATGGCTGTAATAACTGTGGCAGTGAAATTTATGTGGATGGGTTGGTCATTTCTGCCAGCTCTGAGATATTTTGGAGGTCACTTAGCTTAGCAAGAGCCAAGAAAATTAAAAGCGGAAAGCTTATGTCTGGCTGTTTGCTAATTTTGCATCCAGAGAATCGACCAAAGTCTTGGTTTATTTTCATCCACTATCTTATAAAGTTTTATGTTTGCATAATTGTTAGTACTACACCATCTGCACAGCATTTCATCTTATATCCTCTTCCTGAATTTCATTATTTAACATTTCAGCAAAAGAAAAACCCCAAGTGAAGAAATAAAATTGATTTGAGAGATAATATATTACTAATTTCTAACATAGTTCTGGTAGATAGAGCTAACCATCTGGTTGGTTGGTTGGTTTTTATACGGTAAGGAGAAAGCAAACCATTTACCACCAAAAACCAGATCTGAAATTTTAGGGAACAAATGAGTGGGAGGAATTTCAGTGGAGTTTTTTTTGTTTTGTTTTGCTTTTTTTTTAAATTTTAACTATGATCTACCTATTTTAGTTCTTATGGTATAATTTTTACTTCTGCCCATCCCAACGTGACAGGAAACTGATCATCAATGTTCAGCTTCCAGAACCACAAATAAAACGGAAGGACCTTGTGTGACAAAGACATATGATGAAGGATAAGAAACTAAAGTTGTTTTGGAAATTATTCTTTTGTGTATCATAATCAACAGTACTTCTTTATCCCAGAGTAAAGGAAAATTTAAAAGACACACACTGAGATATGTTGAGATATATAGATGTGCATAATAATCAACAGCGTTAATTAACATCTTTCTATGTTGTATACTGTACTATTTAAAAGTTTCTGCATCAGTAACACTGCTGTACCATTGATTTGTGAAAAATAGCTGCACTGAACAAACCCCCACATGTTCTGAAAACTGGTAATCAGCCTCACATCAGAGTCAGCTATTTTGAGCATTTGTCAGTGAGCCAAACTAGGAACGTTAAAGCAATGCCTTAGCACAGAATGCCTTAGCACACAGAATGCCTTTAAAATATTCGCTTGAATGAGCAAATTACCATAATTTTGGGGATTACCAAAAATAAAAGATACATGTAACTCCATCTAAAGACTCGGTGAAATATGAGCCAGACTGGGCATTGTGCAAAGAGAACACAACTAGAGTTCAGATCCCAGGAATCTATCCAAAATACCAGAGTGAAATCCAGAAATCCACAAAAAGATCCAGCAGACAAAAAAAAGAGAACAACAAATGGAGCATATTTTAATTTCATATGTTGCAGGAATATCTGAAAATCTCAGGAGCATTTTCAATATATAGGCACGCTTTAAACTTAATTATACATTAAGGCAGAAGTTTGTCCACCCCAAGGACAAAGCATCAGACACAAACTGAGCAATGTGGTATATGCAGTGCAATGCAGTGCAATGCAGCAAGACATGTGCAGAACTGTACATTGGGGAAACAAAACAACCACTTCACAAACTCATGGCACAACACAGGAGAACAAAATCATCAGGACAAGATTTAGCAGTCCATCTGCATTTGAAAGACAAAAGTCACTCTTTTGAAGACAGCAAAGTCCACATTCTAGACAGAGAGTACCACTGGTTAGAAAGAGGGATCAAAGAAGCCATCTATGTCAAAACTGAACAGCTTTTCCTCAGCAGAGGGTGAGGGGTATAACACCACCTATTTTCTGTTTACAGCGCAGTCCTTTCAGCAGTCCCAAATCCTTCCATTGCCCACCAATCAATTAGAATGGAAGAAGCTTCTTGGATGATAAGTGAAACATTTTCAAGTTCAGTTGCCTTTTGGAAAAAGCACCTTTGGGACAACCATGACCTGGTTGATTGAGACTCCCCACTGACATCTATCAGAGTGAAACAAAGTTCATAGTCTTATCTACACATAAATGTACTGAATTTCTTTTTATTTCAGAATTCATTAATGGGGAGCCAAGAGGAGCATAATTTGCTGAAAATTATATTTATAGTATGCATTGGCAGCATGAAGCCGATACAGGATATGCATTCATTTACATTAGGAATCTGTAGATTCAGCTGAGCTTCTCACCAGTTTAAGAATAATTGTTCAAGTGGTAGAAAAGCCCCTGGTTTTTAGAGCTCAGCTCCAAAGCAGAATAAATAGGAACCAGGGAATTAGCAGTCCTTCAAATGTAAGCTCTATCAGATGGGGCTGATGGGAATTGGGGTCCAACAGCTTCTAGAATTTAGTAATTACTTACTGTTGGAATAAACAATACTAGGTTGAGTCTTATCTATAAATTCCTATGTACCAGAGATCTCAATTTGTCTCTCTTTTTCTCTGACATAAATCACCCATTAATTATAAGAATCCTATTTAACTGAGCCAGAAAATATGCCTTTTGAATAGAAGGGGTTAAACTGAATAAGTAAATAATAAATAAGAACAGTTTTTCCAAGATCAAATGCCAGGTGTCCATGATACTTTGTATGAATTATTCCAAGCTCTTCTTACATTCGACACAATATTCATTAGAATTAGCCAGAGACTACTTGTTTCAAATAAGAAGAGAGGCGGCAGCCATTCTTATCTTAGTAACCTTGTGATCCCTTGTGCTAGTGTGCAGCATGTCAGGAAAATATCAAATTGAAAGGAACACATTAGCTAACCAGTAAAGTGAAAATCAATGCCACGAACGTGGCCCATAACAGTTATATGAATTGTACTTGAAAGTACCAAAGAAGAAAAAATGATTTTCTATATGTAAATTGAAACATTGCAAAATGATTGCGGATTTTGTGGAGGTGGCGAGAGCGGGAGAAGAATAAGAAAGTGTTGATGGGAAAATGTTCCTTTTCTAACTCCATTTTAAATTCCTGCTAATATTAAGCAGCATCTGGAACTAACTACAAAAGTCACTGGAGAGTGTATATATACAATTAAAACAGGCTTGGAGTGTTTTTTGAGGACAGCTTTTTTATTTGCACCAAGGACTTGGTTTTACCATGCATTCTGTAAGCATGAGGCACTGCATATTTATGCATGCAGCTAAATACATTTGATTTATTCAAGGCCTTAAAATCGGCCTTTTGTGAAAACAAAAGAAAGATTTTACACAATTGGGTGTTTGGAAATGAAAAAGTTGTGACTCATGTCCTTAAAAGAAATAAATATTAAAAATAAGATTTCCCTTAGTAAAGCATCTTCATAATCTCATAATTTTTTTTTGCAAGACTAACCAGCCAAAGGTGTTCACTAATTCTGTTGAACTATATTTAAGGCTAATTCTCACAACCTGCTTCCAATCGTACAAACACTGTGCAGGCTATTTTTGAGGGATATGTCTTCATGACATTACCTTCTATTCATCATCATCCTTCTACTGAAACAGCTTATTTATTTATTTATTTATTTTATTAAATTTTTATACCGCCCTTCTCCCGAAGGACTCAGGGCGGTGTACAGCCAAAGTAAAAACAAAGATATATACAGTTTAAAACAACAATTAAAAAGAGCAAATTTTAAAGGCCGATTATTAAAATTTAAATTAAAAAGTTAAAAAATATTAAAACCCCAATTAAAATACATCACTAATTATGCCAGTCCCGCTTTAATGAATAAATATGTTTTGAGCTCACGACGGAAGGTCCGAAGATCGGGCACTTGACGCAGACCGGGGGGAAGTTCATTCCAGAGCGCCACTGCCCCCACAGAGAAGGCCCTACTCCTGGGGGCCGCCAGCCGACACTGTTTGGCGGACGGCACCCTGAGGAGACCCTCTCTGTGCGAGCGTACGGGTCGGTGGGAGGCAAAAGGTAACAGCAGGCGGTCTCGTAAGTACCCGGGTCCTAAGCCATGGAGCGCTTTAAAGATAGTTACCAAAATCTTGAAGCGCACCCGAAAGACCACAGGAAGCCAGTGCAAGCTACGGAGCAGCGGTGTCACGTGGGAGCCACGAGCGGCTCCTCACATACCGCGCAGCCGCATTCTGGACTAACTGCAGCCTCGGGTGCACCTCAAGGGCAGCCCCATGTAGAGAGCATTGCAATAATCCAGCCTAGACGTAACCAGAGCGTGAGTGACCGTGCATAAGGCATCCCGATCAAGGAAGGGACGCAACTGGCGAACCAGGCGAACCTGGTAAAAGGCCCTCCTGGCGACGGCCGCCAGGTGTTCATCAAAAGACAGCCGTCCGTCCAGGAGGACACCCAAGTTGCGAACCGCCTCCTTTGGGGCCACTAACTCGCCCCCAACAGTCAGCTGCGGATGCAGCTGACTGTACCGGGATGCCGGCATCCACAGCCACTCCGTCTTGGAGGGATTGAGCTTGAGTCTGTTTCTCCCCATCCAGACCCGTACAGCTTCCAGGCACCGGGACAGCACTTCGACCGCTTCGTTGGGGTGGTCCGGGGTGGAAAAGTACAGCTGAGTATCATCAGCGAAACCACTGATGACCTCACCCAGCGGCTTCATATAGATGTTGAACAGGGTGGGCGAGAGAATCGACCCCTGAGGCACCCCACAAGTGAGGCGCCTCGAGGACGACCTCTGCCCCCCTGTCAACACCGTCTGCGGCCGGTCAGAGAGATAGGAGGAGAACCACCGATAAACGGTGCCCCCCACTCCCAATCCCTCCAACCCGCGCAGCAGGATACCATGGTCGATGGTATCGAAAGCCGCTGAGAGATCTAATAGGACCAAGGCAGAGGAGCAACCCCTGTCCCTGGCCCTCCAGAGGTCATCCACCAACGCGACCAAAGCCGTCTCCGTGCTATAACCGGGTCGGAAGCCGGACTGGAACGGGTCCAGATAGACAGTTTCCTCCAGGTGCCGGGGGAGCTGCCATGCAACCACACTCTCAACAACCTTCGCCACAAAGCGAAGGTTGGAGACTGGACGATAATTACTCAAAATAGCTGGGTCCAGGGAAGGCTTCTTGAGGAGAGGTCTCACCACCGCCTCCTTCAAGGCGGCGGGGAAAACCCCTTCCATCAAAGAAGCATTTATAATCCCCTGGAGCCAGCCTCGTGTCACTTCCTGAGCAGCCAGCACTAACCAGGAAGGGCACGGGTCCAGTAAACATGTAGTTGCATGTAACCTCCCCAGCAACCTGTCCATGTCCTCGGGAGCCACAGAATCAAACTCATCCCAAATAACCTCAACAAGACGCGTCTCTGTCGTCCCGGCTGTATCATCGCAATCTTGGTCCAAACTATCCCGAAGCTGAACGATTTTATCGTATAGATAACCGTTAAACTCCTCAGCTCGTCCCTGCAAGGGGTCATCCCGTCCCTCTTGATGAAGGAGGGAACGGGTCACCCGAAACAGGGCGGCCGGGCGGTTATCTGCCGATGCAATGAGGGTGGGAACGAGACGCCGCCTCCTCATTGCCACTAGGTAGGTCCTAGTAAAGGACCTCACTAGTGTCCGATCAGCCTCGGAACAGCTAGACCTCCAAACACTCTCTAGGCGTCTTCTCCGGCGTTTCATCTCTCTCAGCTCCTCGGAAAACCAGGGAGCCAATTGAGATCTACGCCGGTCAGAGGTCGCAAAGCCGCGACACGGTCCAAAGCCCCAGCCGCAGCCCGTTCCCAGGCCGCAACCAGTTCTTCAGTCGTGCCGTGGGTAAGATCCTCAGGAAGCGGCCCAAGCTCCGTCAGGAACCTCTCCGGGTCCATCAGGCGCCTGGGACGGAACCAACGCATTGGCTCCGTCTCCCTGCGGTGGTGAGCGGCGGTCTGAAAGTCTAGGCGAAGAAGAAAATGATCTGACCATGACACCGGTTCTTTCACTAAATCTCCTAAATCCAGATCATTTACCCACTGACCAGAGATAAAAATCAAGTCTAGCGCGCCTCCCCCAATGTGTGTAGGGCCATCAGTTACTTGAATCAGGTCCAAGGCCGTCATGGAGGCCTGGAACTCCTGAACCACCGTCGACGACAAGCCGGCAGATGGCAGGTTGAAATCCCCCAAGACCAGTAGTCTCAGGTCATCTTTAGCTGTTCTGGCCTGGAGTGGTGCCCTGACTCAGATCTCCCATGTAGACAATATAGGGCACCTTAAGGATGAGGTTGGGGATGCTGCTGCTCATCTCCAATTATTCTGTTAAGTCCACTAAGGGAATATCCCTTCCATGACCAGTCACTAGGCACAGAACTTCTATGGCCATTTTGGCTTTGGCTGTGAGAAAGTCCTTGTTTCTGCAGCATATTTCTCTTTTTGATAGGACTATCAAAATCACGGTAGGCTGAATGCAGATCTTCCAGGAAATCAACAGATTAAGATCAAGGATGCTTAAAAACTCTACCATTCCTAGTTTGGCTTTTTTTCTGAGTATGTGATGAATCACAATTTTAATAACCTTAGCAGCACAGTCCACACAGGAACTGATGTCCACCATGGTTGGAAAGCATCAAGGCTGATCAAAAGAACAAAATTATTTTAGCTCCAGAGATTGGCAGGGCCAGTCTTTGTGATGATGTGGTGAATTGGTCCTCATTTCTGAGGTAGAAGGAAAGAGAAAGTCTTCGGGGATGTATTGTGATGGAGGAGACTCTGAAAGCAACCAATAGTTGTTTTTCAAGTAAAAAGGTAAAACCAACATATCAAACATAAAATACAAAAAAACAAATTTTACCTGTCACACATTGAAACAGATTCAGGAGGGTGAGATTGTTTTTAATAACAAACAGCTGGTTAGAAAAGACAAGGATCCCTTTTCAGGAGAATGCCCGAATGGGAGAAGAAAGAAACTAGACAGGTATAAAACCAGAAAAGGCCATAAAAATAAAATAATAATAAATAGTAAGTTTTAAAATAATAAAAGAGAGGAAAGATTCATAGCTGCTGGGAGAAATCTGATTTGAAATGAGATAATCCAGAAGACAAGCTCAGGATCCAAAAAGATCTTGACAGACTTGAACAAAGGGCCGTATCCAACAACATACAATTTAATATTGAGAAAAACAAGGTTTTAAACCTAGTCAGGAAAAACCAAAGGTACAAGTACAGATTAAGTGAAACCTGATTCAATAAATGGCCAAAACATACATATCAAGACTCCAAGATTCTATAAGCCAGTGTGGTGAACCTATGGCACGCATGCCGGAAGTGGCACGCGAAACTGTTCTGAGGCAAATGCGCGCCCTCGCTGGTTCCTCATCGCATTCCTGTGGTTAAATGTACACCAGCCAGCTGGCTGTTGTGTGCACGCAGTGCCAGCGGACCGCACATGCACGAGGCGGCACATGTGCCGTAGGTTCACCAATACGTATGCGCAATGGACCGCCGCATTTCCGGAGTCGCCAGCACCATGTTTGAGCACAGGAATGCGATGGGAGCCGGCAAGGCCGCACATTTGCCTCGGGATGGTTTCACAGGCCACTTCCGGCACGTGGGCAGCACATGAGAATGCGAAAGATTCACCAACACTGCTATAAGCTAATTCCTTTCTCACTGTAATAAAATTGTCTACTCTAAATATGCGAGAACGTTTTTTGATTGCAAGATGCTTGACACAAATATTCAGGAAAGCAATTGGTGGTGGTTAGTTTTTCAACTGATACATGACATTGAGTCTAGAACCCATCAGACACCACTCTGAAAGTATTCCATATTAGACTGTGTGAGGGGAGCAACTTTGCCTGATTTCTTTGCTGAGATGTGATAATGATGGGTTATGGGGGTAGCACAGTTTATGTAGAAATAACTCCTGACTCAAGAATGTGAGGAAAGTGTGTTAATGTGGCCTTTTAACAGAATATGTAAATATACAGCTATCATAGATTGCAAAAGAAATATGAAATATGATTATATCTATTCACACTATTTGAACATGTACACAATTATTTTGCTTCAAAGTAATTGGATTGTAACTCTCATGTGCAATTAAGCTTGCAAGCCTCAGAAATTCCCTTAAACCACATTTTGCAAAGACTGTGTTCATTAACACAGCTGTTGTAGGTAATGGTACCCAGTTGATCTATACTATTAGCATTTCAGGAATCCTGCTGTTTTACTAAAAGCACTGGTTCTTTTTTAAAAAAAATTCAGTATGGGCAAAATAAAATTTAGATTGGAAGACAATACAAAAGATAAACTGAAATCAAAAATTGTAGGCACAATACATTCATTCTTTTGACTCTAAGTAGCTCTACAAACATAAATCTTGTATATGCCTTGGCCCACAACATAACTGGAAACACAATGTCTTGCAGCCAAAAATCCAAAGTTTTCATGAGCAATGGGGCAATTCCTCTGTCTTTAAAGAAACTAATTCTTCTACAACCTCTGATCAGAAGGTTGGCCAGATTTATGTTTCCATTCTTTTACTTTCCTGGAGGTACAGAATTTTAAAATCAACTAAAGGTTAAGAAACTTTTAGCCCAATCCCCAGGAGTATCTTCAGGGTGTACTAAAAATATCAAGGTGGCAACCATGATGGGTGCAATCAAATCTCTGACTGATTTTACATCAATGTATATATCAGTATGTATCAATCAATACACTGATACATACCCTGAGGACATCCCTGTTCTCATCTTCCCTCTATAGTTGGGAGGAAATGTAAAAATGGTATGATTTAAGTTTAATAGATGACCTCCCAGGAAAGCCACCTTCCAGTCATGATGTAACCTTGATTCCATCATCCCCTTCGGCCACCATAAAAGTGCTTGTAATCAAAGAAAAATATGTCAGTTCCATCTATTTGATTCTCAGTTGCCTGAAGATGAACCTGCCCAAAATAATTACTCCCAAGTAAGTCTGAATAATTCATATTTGCATATATTTCAGAAACATATAAAAACTGCTCTAATGCAAGCATTATACAGTACACTGTAATATATTATACATTATGATATGCATATATACAGTTGTATTAATTCGTAATATAACATTATGAGCAATGGTGGCACAGTGGGTAAAAGTGCAATACTGCAGGCTACTTCTGCTGACTGCCAGCTGCCTACAATTTGGCAGTTCAAATCTCATCAGGCTCAAGGTTGACTTAGCCTTCCATCAGTGATGGGTTGCTACCGGTTCGCCCTGGTTCGGCTGATGGTGAGGTGAGAGCAAATCAGTTTGCTCGATCGTCAGCTGGGCCCTCCCGCCTGCCCCTGCGCTATACCTACTTATATTTGTTAGTTTTTAGCCCAGCTGATAGGTGCTGCAGAGTGGATTGCCACACCCCAGCTGTTCTGAAATGCAAAGCGCTTGCGCAGAACGAACCAGTGGTAACACCGGTTGAAACCCACCACTGCCTTCCATCCTTCAAAGGTGGGTAAAATGAGGACCCAAATTGTTGGGGGCAATATGCTGACTCTGTAAACCACCTAGAGAGGGCTGTAAAGCACTGTAAAGCAGTATATAAATCTAAGTGCTATTGCTATTATATAATACAAAATAAATACAGTATGATGCTTGCCCAAAAGTATCCAAAGCAGGACAGCAAACTGCAGTTCCCCCCTTGCATTCAAGGCCAATCGTTTTGATACTGGTATACACAAGCCATTGTCCTCTCTGCTACTATAAATGGTTTCCAAACACATCAAGCTAAGGCAAGATCCAAGAGCTGCAGCTCAGAATGGGCCTACCCACAACTACCTATATTGCATACAATGGAATATTTTTATTTATTTGAATAGGAAAGGCAAAAAGCAACTCTCAGTTCTCAATTCTAAGCTGCCAGGTTACAACAAACAGGGCTCTAGAAGTATTAAAGTGCTGAATTGCTGGAAGTGCTCTGAATAAATCTTAGGATTGCACTATAAATGACTAACAAGTAGCTAGCTTTTCACAACACCTGCAGTCAGCTGCCTAAAGGATCACTTCAGTTTGTTCAGCCTCCAACTAAAATGAAACAAATTCTCATGTAACTATTTAGGATTTTAGTCTTGGGAATGAACTGTTGGGAATTTCCTGTAAAGTCACCATAAAGCCTGTTCTCTGGTATAATCTCCTGCTGTTTATTTTGCTTATTTAATTCTTAGAAAAGCATTACGAAGTCTTCTCCAGAGATGTATCACCATAAATCCATCAAGAGCAAGAAAATGGGTTCAGAATTTTTTTAAACAAACAAACAAAAGACTGCTTTCTCGTTAAGCCTATTTTGGGATCAGAATGGAAAAAAATTGTCCCCCTGTGACACTAAGAAAGGTTCACCAGATTGAAACACGTTTTCTATTACATTTTTCAGGCAACTCATTCAATGCTTATTTAAAATTGGGCACCATTCAGTGATGCTTCAAAAAAATAAAATAACAGCCAACATCAGAGGCGATTGTTTGATGTTCAATCCATAGGTATGCTTTTGTGGATATGAATTGAATTTGTGGCTTAGAAAAGACACCTGGAATTCCCTTCATAAAAGCATAATGATGATGATTATAGCTATTTTTATTTTGCTTACCATGGATTCGCTGATCAGGAGGAGGAGGAGAGCTTCTTCAACGTTGTCATGGGGGCTATAGATGCTGAAAGACAAACAGGCTTTTTCAAAATATAAGCAACAATAAGAATTATGCTCATGGGAGACTCTTGTTAATAGCACCACAGGATTAGTAATGTGAAACATCTCATGCATGATTAATTTGTTATATAATCGTTTCTTCAGACTGGAATGACTAAAAGCTATAGAGGCGATAACTCATCTGTGACAAGGGAGAGCAAATGATTGGTCAAAAACTCTTTATTCATGAAAAAATTTAGCTCCTGGGTGTTCTGGCCGTATTGAATCTAAAGCATTTGGGACCAGATTGCCTGCACATGGATCAGTTTATGAGACCCTTGCAACTGAGGGATGATCCTTCAGAAAGAGCTAGTTGACTGATGAATTCCAGGACCTTGTCTGATTTGGCCCTCTCATATTTCCAGAAAGATATGTGTGGCATTATCTCTATTAATATGACTGAGTCATTCATTTTAAGAGATCCTCTACTCAATGACACTGGCAAACTTCCATTTGCCCTTCTCTGTTCAATTAATCTATTAAGGTAAAGGAATTTTAAAAGCCTTTAAAAATTAATTTTTATTGTTAATTTAATTTCTGGTGTTACTCAGTGTAGTGATGAATTTCACATAGGATGTTTTACTTAGTATTTGTTCTATACACTGAAACCTATCCAAAGAGTAGGTATTAAATTGATTTAAAATTCCAGATACAGAGTTTAGCTTATTTTTTTTCTTAAACTATTACCAGAGACCTCCAGAAGAAGACCTGGCTATTATTTCTAATTAATAGCTCTTTTCCCCTTCAGTAGTTAAGATGATTTTAAAATTTTGTAAGCTCCTAGGTCCGTACTTATCTCCAGCATGTTGCTGTAGTCTTTGACGTAAGGTGTTACAAATATAAGCATTGTCCTCTTTCTTCATGAACTCAGGAAGTGGGTCAGATAAGGGACTCCAGTAACAATCTTCACTTAGGGAGTGGAGGAGCAGCTCTGCCAGTTGTTTGGTAGCTGTCTGGTAAAGAATGGAAAGAAACTGAAAAATACGTTCTTAAAAACTCAAAGGACAGATTTCATCTTATGCTAGGAGCCAGTATAAAACACAGAATCCATTGAGTTGCATAAGAAGGAATAAACAATTGTAAGTATTACAGAATGGAGCTCTAAAGAGGCCAGCACAATAATTTCTGCTGCTCAGTATATGTGTTTGTGGGTGTTAGCTTGTGTATCTTGTGTATGTTTGTATTTAGGCTTTTATGGCACTTCAGTACAGACAGTGATGGTAAATGTTGTTTGAAAATTGAACTTTCCTCTAAAAACATCTCTTTCCTCTCAGTGGGTGTTTTCTTTATTGCACAGTTCAACAGTGATATTAGTTTGTTTCACTTTTGTTATGAATAACACAGGGGTGAAATACTCCCGGTTCAGACCGGATCGCCTGATACGGTAACGATAGCAGCAGGTGGTTTGGAGAACCGGTAGCAAAAATCCCTGCCCACCCCAATGCCCAGCTGAGCCGCACGATCATCAGAGGATTTTTTTTTTTACTTTTAAAAGCATTTTTTCGTCGGCTAAAAAGATGCTTTTAAAAGAAAAAAAAACCTCTGATGATTGCGCGGCTCAGCTGGGTGCTAGCCAAAACACCGGGTGGGGGAGTCCATTTTTCCTCCCAGCAGGCTTCCCTGAAGCCTGCTAATAAACTCAAAAATGGGGAGTCTGCTGGAAGGAAAAATGGACTCCCCCATTTTTTGGTTTGGCTAGCAGGACTCCTCTCCCCCCCCCCATTTTTTGGTTTGGCTAGCAGGCTTCGGGTAGGCTGGGAGGAAAAATGGAGTGTGTTAAGGGGGTTCGTTTTTGAGAAAGAGAGGGAGAGAAAGAAAGGAGGGAGAGAGGCAGGGAAGGAAGGAAAGGAGGAGGAGAAGAAGGAAGGAGTACAAACCTGGCACTAGACGTAGCATCCAGGGCTGGAAGGGACCTGGAGGTCATCTAGTCCAACCCTACTCCAGCAGGACATTGTTAGTGAGTTTCTGTCTTTGATCCACCAGTCAGATAGTTACATAGTCACACCCACCCAGTCACATGACCCCTCCATCAAGCCACGCCCACCAAACCACACCCACAGTACCGGTAGCAAAAAAAATTAGATTTCACCCCTGGAATAACACCAGGCGAAAAGTAACTCTATATTTTATTTATATTAGCTTCTGGCAAAGCAAAGGAAAAAAAATACATTTTTTTGGCCACAAGTAAAATTTACACACTGCTATTCAACATTCCAAATTAATTAACAGGTTAATTCTACCTCAAAACTTTTATGTCCATAACATTAAAACAAATTATTAAAATTATTGGTATCACAATGCAAGAATCCAAGATTTTATCCTTCCAGGGCGTATTGAAAATCAGAAATAATGATACTGTTAATACATTATGGTAAAGATGATTATATTCAAATGTCACAATACAACTCAGTGTTGTGCACTTTTCCCCTCCAGCTTAGTCCAGGAGAAGATATTAGATTTTTTGGCTTTCATTTTTATTAAGCACAATAAAGGGTTCATGTGAATATTAAGTTCTGATTATTAACAATAATTGGGACTTAATCCTCTGATTGCCTCTGCTATTTTTCTCATTGCATCTACAAGTTCCATTGGTTCCTTGACTATTTTATCCATAAAACTGGACATTTTGGTTCCATTCCCTTCCAGCTATAATCCTGAGTATCCTATGACCTTCCAGCTACAGGACATTTTATGCTCACCAATCTATCAATTAGTAGTCAGTGGATTTCGGTCACAAGCTGGCCCGCAAATGCTATCAGCTGATGCTCTTTGAATGGGTGTGACCCAGGTTTCTTGTGTATGAATGTGGTGTATTTGGTCCATTTGCCATTTAACAGGCATTTGGCTGTAACAGAACCCTTTGCCCTTCACTATTCCGTTAGTGTGAGGGATCACTGTCCTACTTACAGTACTATGACATAATTAAAAAAAATCCAACAATGAGCAACCTGGTTGTGATTGGGGGCTGCACAGGCCACAATGTGGGGGAAAGTATGGCACCACACAGCATTCTTGGACATGATAGCACAGCTCCAATTTGCATGCCCCCAGATATTCACCCTTCCATCCCAGAATTCATTATTCCAATCAAGATGGTTGCACAATCTGGAGTCATCCTGGACTCAGATCTTCTGCTTGAAGAGTAGGAAGCAGCTATAGCCAAGAGGGATTTTTCACAGATGTATCTAGTGTGACATTTGCACCTGTTCCTTTATTAGGTGGGTCATTCCCTAAACACCCCAAGAATGGACTATCATAGACTTCCAGGGAAGCAGTGGAGGACTGAAGATGGCTCCACTTTAGCAAAGCCAACAACCGCAGCAACAAGAGCAGCCATGAGCTCCTCAGAACTCTCTGGATCAAAGGGAAAACAAGAATCACCCACAAGTTTGTTCCTTACAGAATCTCCCCATGAAAAGACAGTAAAATGCTGAACTTTTCATCTTTTATGTAGAATATTTGTTCTTATGTTTTTCTATCATTCTGCACCCCTCTTCTCCCCCCACCTTCCACCCCCAAAAAAGAATGGAGCAAGGAGGCGTATATAGAACTGCCCTTGAAAATCACTCATAAGCTACACTAGTAGGTCCATATGATAACACTGCTGCATGAGCCTGCTGGCTTCTGGGTACAATTCAAGATACTGGCTAGCATATAGAACTCTACATGACATAGGGCCTGGTTACTTGAAGAACTAGCTATCTCCCAACAATTTCTGCCCAGTGAATTAAACAGCGTGATCTAGGTTAGGGCTCTCCAACCTGGTCAACTTTAAGCCTGGAGGACTTCAACTCCCAGAATTTCCCCAGCTTTGCTGGCTGGAGAATTCTGGAAGTTGAAGTCCGCCAGGCTTAAAGTTGCCTAGGTTGGAGACCCCCGATCTAGGTGGATGAAGAACACTTTTTCTGCTACAGTATCTACCTTCTAGAATAGTATCTTCTCTCTGCCACCCAGACAGCTGCATGGCTCCCACCCTGATAAGGTTCCATTTTTGCTTGTCTTGGGTGATGAACCCCAGTAAAATTTGGGTTTGTTATGTATGGTTCTTTTTTATGGGCACACATGTCTTTCTTCTTTCCTTTTATTGTTCTAACTTTTTATAGTGTAAAGCACCCCAGTTGTTGGTATTGGGCATTTTTCAAACTTACATACATAAACAATTTTCAGTAACTGCATTAATTAACAGAGGAAAAAAAGGCAAAATACTTTCCCCTGGTCTAAGAAAAATCAAGCTTATATGATTGCTAATCTGAAATAGAATAGTTTTTAGTTTCAGAGCAAGTCAGTCTTTTTTTACTGTGCCATCATGTTTTGAAAAAGATTGAACACAGGATCCATGCTTCATTCTTTTGAAACTGCAAAAATTTACATTAATATTTTGACATGCAAATGGTTATAAATGGTCATACCATGCAGCAACCTGGATATGGGTGCAGCATCTTTGGATGCTAAAACCGGCATTCAGCATACCATCAGTTGCTAGAACGAAGGGACTATATTTCTTGCAGTTCCTGTCATTTGTAGTTGCTGTTGCTAAAAATGTTCCCAGAAACACACCAAAGCTGACTGAAATAGCTCTTGGGAAGAAAAAAGGATCCTGAAACTCTCTAAAATAAAAGTTGGTCCATCGTCAACTCAGATTCCAAACCTCTGATCCAATTATGTTCAAATGCAACTTTTGAACCTCTTCCTTTCCAGTTCTTCCATTCATTTCTATCAGTATGCTGCGTTTACAAAAATGTAAGGAAGGCTCATATTGTGGCAAGACAATTTTTTTAAAAGTTTACATTAGGCAGAGATGCCTAATTATATAATTTTCTCCCATCTAGATTTTATAATAATCTTGTGTAGTAGAAAAAACTACCAAAGTTAAGTATGTTAAATTCCATTTGACCATATTAATCAGTTAGTTAACTCAGAATTGCAACACCAAGCTTATGTGCTAAGAAGAGAGGAAGAAAGGAAGAAAGGGAGGGAGGGAGAGAGGGAGAGAGAGCTAATGTGGAATCCAGGGATTGAATTTACCATTCTGAAGCTCAGCGTAGACTTTGTTTCCATGGTCCTTAACAATTCTCTTAGATTTCTTATTCCTTGAATAATATTGCTAAAGGGAGGAAAAAAATCAAGTGTGAAAAGCAAGGCTGAATTGTCCATGAATTATGAACAACAGAAAAATCTCTGTTGCATTAAATATATGTACATTCTTACATATATGCATACATACATATGCACACTTATGCTCAGGTTGAGTTATAGCAATAGGGCAAGTCAGGAAATCTTCAAGAATACTTTCCCAGATGGTGACTGATAAGAAGAACTTACACTTCATACTTAAGGTGACATACAGAAGGCAGCACCTGCTCCCATTGTGCCTGGCTAATAGAGTGGTCAAACAGAGGTCAAGCACTGTGGATTCATATGTCACCCTAACTTATTGCACAGGATAATGTTGCGGATAAAACATGGCAGACAAAGCATGTTACTTTATGTTCAGCTCTTGCACAAAGGTAGAATACACTAGTGGAACCAGTTCCCCTCCCCCATCTTAATTTGGAGACATTTAAAAATTTATATTAAATCTAGTTTAATTCTTAGCCTATCATGTATCTCTATTTACTACTACAGAATAATGAAAAAACTGTGCCACTGTGTGTTTTCAACTATTATTCTTAAATTAACTATCCATTCTTGGTTCAGAGAATCTGTACATCTCTTTCCCTGAATTTAGGGTACATTGTAAATTAGTTTTGTTGACAGTAAATCCACTTTGCCCCATGATCTACAACCTATCTTGTGCAGATTTTAGCTATATAGAGAAGACAAACCTCCAAATACTAAGAGCTGTATATTGTGCTGCTTTGTTAACCACTAATTCACTGAACATATTTAAGCAGAAGCTGGTTATCCTTTTATCAAGAATGCTGTAAACTTCATAGCAGACCTCTAGGATCCACGAGCTTTCTATGGGAGTTCCCCCTGCTTCAATCTGAAAACCAGTTAATATTTTATTTTACACCAAGAAATGTGCACTTGAGATGTCAACAAATCTGAAGTGCCTCTCTGAAAGAAAACAGATGCACACAGGCACATAATTCACATACCAGAAAATTGTATTCCCTGAAATCACATCACAGCCTGTAAGGATTTGTTGTACTTAGGAGAACTCTACATACTTCCACTCTTAACTTAAGAAACAAAACCATTTCTCTAATCATACCACATTTAGAAATCACTCATCTAACAAGAACATCAAGTGACCCACTTCACTTTCCACATTTTGTTTACTTGGCTTGTGAAGAGATCCGTCTGCACCCTCTTGTGGCAGAGAGAAAAAAAGAGATCCAAACCAATCTATTTTTTTTCCTCCTGCGCTGATCCTCTCTATTAAAACAGTGGGGAGAGAATTACAATCAAATTAAATTTTCTTATAATTTAGACTCCTAGAATAACTCTTCTAACAATTATTATTTCCTTTCTTTTGTGATTAAATGAAGATTTGTATTGTATTCTTGAACACACCGGTGGTACATCTTTCTGCCAATTGAACACAGGGCTGACTTTAGGGGTATTCAAACAAACCAAAATTAGCAATTAGATGAAGGTGCTTTATGCGTATATTTATTTATTTATTTATTTATTTATTTATTATTCGAATTTATATACCGCCCTATCTCCCAAAGGACTCAGGGCGGTTCACAGGCATATAAAACATCAATATACAAATTAAAATAAACCTTAAAAAACTTATTCTAACGCCCAGATAATTAAAAATAGAAATATAAATATAAAATATAAATATTAAGATCAATTTAAAACCCCTCTAAATTTAAAATCTAAGCCAGTCCTGCACAGATGAATAAATGTGTCTTGAGCTTGCGACGGAAGGTTCGAAGGTCAGGTAGTTGACGGAGTCCTGGGGGGAGTTCGTTCCAGAGGGTGGGAGCCCCCACAGAGAAGGCCCTTCCCCTGGGCGTCGCCAAATGACACTGCCTAGCTGACGGCACCCTGAGGAGTCCCTCTCTGTGAGAGCGCACGGGTCGGTATATAACCTGTTTGCCTCCAAGGCGCCTTTTTCATTAATGCTGGAAACAAAAACAGGTAGTCTTCAACTTACGACAACAAGAAATGTGGTTCAGTGAGACATTTGTTAAGTGAGTTTTCTCCCATTTTACGAACTTTCTTGCCACGGTTAAATGAACCACTGCAGTTGATTAGTTAGTAACCCGGTTGTTAAGTGAATCTGCCTTTCCCATTGACTTCACTTGTCAGAAGGTTGCAAAAGGGCATCGCATGAACTTGGAACACAGCAACTGTCATAAATATAAACAAGTTGCCAAGTATCTGAATTTTAACCACACGATCATGGGGATGCTGCAAAGGTCTTAACTGTGAAAAATGGCGATGTCACTTTTTTCAGTGCCGTTGTAACTTTGAACAGTCACTAAACGAACTTTTGTAAGTTGAGGACTTACCTGCATCTCGGCGAGACTAGCAAATCCATTCCTGCTACTCAGTCATAAATTGGACAAGTGAAGGACCTTACCTCAACGTCTCCTTTTCATATGAACGAACAACATCATACAATTTCAAGCAATTCTTGCTTGGTACCTTTAACAGGTAGTCCTTAAACAGTTCGTTTAGTGACCGTTCCAGGTTATAATGGGAAGTGAAAAAAGGGACTTATGATCGTTTTCCACTTATGACCTTTGCAGCATCCCCATCATCACATGATCAAAATTCAGATGCTTGGCAACTGACTCGTATTTATGACAGTTGCAGTGCCCTGGGGTCAGGTGATCAACTTTTACGACCTTCGGATAAGCAAAGTCAATGGGGGAAGCTGGAAGCCTGACTAGGTGGCTCAGTGGCTAAGACACTGGGCTTGTCGATCAGAAAAGTCAGTGGTTCAAATCCCTAGTATGGTCTCCTGTGTGAGCAGGGGGTTGGACTAGATGACCTCCAAGGTCCCTTCCAACTCTGTTACTGTTAATGGATTCACTTAACAACCGGGTCACTAACTTATCAACTGCAGTGATTCACTGAACAACTGTGGCAAGAAAGGTCATAAAATGGGGCAATACTCACTTAACTAATTTTTTCACTTAACAATAGAAATTTTGGACTCAATTGTGGTCATAAGTAGAGGACTACCTGTATTACCTGCTGGTAGCTTTGAACAGAACAACATCGAAAGCTTTTTCTGTGAAATCATGTTTATTATATACCTACCCTCTCTTTAAATGAGCCACATATGCACTCTGCAGAGCTGCTTCCAGGAAGTAAGGAAGTTCAAAATCCGAGGAAGACATATGACTGCCTTTTGTGTTTCTTGTATGTGTATTATTAAAGCTCTGGTAATAGAAGGGACAGAGAGAGAGATGACAGATAAATATGAACAATAATTTTGCTTAATGCTTACTCTATTCTTCTTCCAAAAGATCAAAGAAAATGACTAATATAAAGGAAAGAGGATGGAGTAAAGATAATTTGAAATTTGCTTTGAATTACACTTGTTATTTCTTGATAGTTTGGCTATTTTTTTGTGCTGGCTTCACAAGGATGGCCTTATATTTCCCTCTGCATTTCTGGCAATATACTAAGCAGATATACATAATTTAAGACTCGCAAACTATAAGCAAAAGAACAGCTGAAACCACAAATGGTAGCGTACTATACGCTCAATAGCTCCCTCCTTTCTAGTCTTTAACTGAAACTGAAAAAACAAAAAAGTGGTCAAGCATCTGAGTCCTGGGTTGTTGTGGCTCCAGCCCCCCACCCCACCCCTGAGCCTGGCCCCCTGCCAGAGAGTGACTCAGAGAGTGAGGGGGAAGGGCCGTCAGGGCTCCCTTCTGCAGGGCGGGCTTCCCTGGCTCAGCTCCAGGAGCCAGAGGCAGGCCAGGTGGAAGAGGTGACGAGGCCTCAGTCTCCTGTATCTCCCCCCGCCCAGAAACGCTTCCAGACCCAGCTGAGGACAATCAGTCCTGGTTAGATCCCAGGTTTCGTAGACAAGAGAGGCGGGAACAACAGAAGCAGGGGTGGGGCAGGCCTAGAAAGTGCTGAGTCACGGAGCCACACCCCACAGGGTATAAAAGCAGGAGGAGCGGCTATACTGCTTCGTGATGAACAAATCCAATTGCCTGGAGACAACTTGAGCTGAAGTGCTGTTTATTCCTGACTTCCTGGTTGACATGCCGGCATCGAGAAAGATAACAGAAAAACTTTGGCAGACGCTCGCTGGGTTGCTGCCAGAGCTGATAGCTGCCGTGGACTCAATTGCTGGCTAATTGAGCCATTTCTCGTGCCTCCCGGACTGAGGTGGGGGGACAGAACATGAGTCCCATAAACTGGATGGATTACAAATCCTTCTATGAGTTCAAAATTAGGCCTGTGCAGTGACTTGAAGGGAAAGACATTTTAAAGTGGGGGGGAAAGTGGTTTGGAGTGCATGGAGACATTTGTACAGCACCTCTTGGAAACTCCTAAAAGTTGCTGCATTTTTTTCCCAGCATAGCTGAAGTGTGATCTCAGGAAAAGATGGATTTGGTCTAAGTCCCAAAGGTGCTTTTTTCAGAAGGCAATTGGACTTTCTTGTTTTTTCTTTGAAGACGTTTCACTTCTCATCTAAGAAGCTTTTTCAGCTCTGACTGGATGGTGCGGAATGGAAGGATTTATATTCCTTGCAGACAGCTGGTCATCTGCTTCTTTTTAGAACAAGGTGTCAAACTCGTGGCGTCACATTGCTGTCATGTGACATATCATGACTTTTTTCCCCTTCATGGAGCTGGGGTGGGCATGGCCTACACATGATGCATCCGGCCCAAGGCCCGCCAGTTTGACAGGGCCTGTTTTAGAGAGTCGTTGAAGCACTTGGAGATTTATATTCCTTGCAGACAGCTGGTCATTTGCATTCTTTTAAACAGTCATTGAGGCCATTTGGAGGTTTATCTGTCTCCTCAGGGTCACCTGAGCAGTGCAAATGGTTCCTGTAATCTGCAACCATTAGCACTACTCAGGTGACCTGAGGACACAGACAAACCTCTAATTGGTCTCAACGACTATTTAAAAGAATGCAACATCTTGAGCACAAGGCAGGGTCTCAGGGTATATAATTTAGCACATTTCCTGGCTTTCATTTAATGGAGAACAAGTGAAATAGTCATATAAATCCTTGGGAAAGGCTAAGGGGGGGCTCCTTTCAGCTGACTCTTATTTACCTTCTCCAGTTCCTGCAGGAAAATCTGAGCAATCACACATGCCTTTTCAAAGCAAGTCATGACTTCCTCTTCTCTTTCTGACAGCCGGACTTGGGAAGCAATGGAATTGGGTGAGCGTTCCAGTGCCAAGCCTGTGAAAACAGCAACAGTGTCTCTTCAATGCTGCACTGAACAGCACTAACCATCAATTAGTTCTCCCATAATCTTCTCTACCTAGAGAAGCCTAACAGAGTTGGAGGTTATTTAGTTGAGTGAATTTAAATCTCTTATCCCCATCTGTCACAGTGCCAGGGGTGGGCTGCTGGGGGTTCGCAGGTGTTCGGTAGAACATATAACTAAGATTCTGTGCAGTTTGGAGAACCCCCAAATCCCATTCGTGGCTGGCCCCGCCCACTCCAACCTGCCTCTCCCAGGAGTCCCCACGCAGCCTGTTTTGGATGCAGGTAAGTGCAGGGCACACGCGGAAGCTCGGGGAGGGCAAAAAAAGGGCCTACCAGAAGTTTGGGAAGGCCTCCAGAGCCTGGAGGCTGTTTTTGCCCTCCCGGAGGCTATTTTTGCCCTCCTGGAAGCTTGTGGAAAGCCTCCAGGCCCGGGGAGGGCAAAAATTCCTCCCCCCACCCTGCTGTGGTATAGGAGGCCACCTCGGCCACACCCACCATGGCCACACCCACCCAGCAATCGGGTAGAGAACCCCTTGCTAAAATTTTTGAAGCCCATCCCTGCATAGTGCCTCACAAATAGTATCTCCTCAAAGACCTGTATGGCCTCTGCCCTAACCATGCTGAAAAAAAAATATATATTTTTAAAAAATTCCCTCCAGATCTTGAGGTAGGATGAGTGGCAATCCTTCTGCTTTGGTGTTACCTGTTAGTTTGAATGGTTTTTTCCCCCCTCAAAGATACACAATTCTTTCTGTTTTATTGTGGTTCTTGTTTTTTTTTTTATGTTGTACACATCTCAGAATTTCATATAGTTATTCAGTTGTCTGTATATGATACACAAATAAATACAGGTAGTCCCTTGACTTATGTTATAACAGATCCCAGAATTTCCACCATAAGTGATGATGGTGTAAGTCGAGACAATCATATGACTAGTCCTGATTTTATGACTGATTTTTTGGGGCTGTTGTTAAGCAAATGCTGTAGCCATTAAGTGAATGTGGTGGTTGTTAAGTAAATCAATGTATTCCTGTGGGCATTTTTTTTAAAAGGCCAGAAACTGGCAAAAAAACATCATAAATCTAGGTCTTGTGACCACAGAATACCAGGACTGAGTCTGGGTGGTGTATAGCACATACTCCTGGAGAGAAGCCGAAATTAAGAGACTGTGCAGTCCCAAACTGGAGGGAGCAGGGGTTCAGGATAGCCACATCCCTGAATCTCTCAGGCTGTATTTAGTAGGTTACAAGGTTATAGCTATAGTCTGGCAAGGTTCTGTCCATTAGATGTAAGCAAATAAAGGATTGGATTCAATGGATTTTGTTCTGTGATCTTTGGGATTGGGCTTGACATTCTCAGAGCATAGATTATTTCAGCTTCAGGAAGAACCTTTTATATTATATATATATTACATATTATCCCATTTTTTTTAAAGAAAAGGGGGGGGGACTAATCTTCTAGCTACCATGTAGCTAAATATACGTTTGCAACTATATGAGCAACAGCAATAGCACTTACACTTAAACTACGACTTCATAGTGTTTCACAGCACTCTCTGAGCAGTTTTCAAAGTCAGCATATTGCCCCCACTAATCTGGCTCCTCATTTTACCGACCTCGGAAGGATGGAAGGCTGAGTCAACCTTGAGCCGGTGAGAATCAAACTCCTGGCAGTCAGCAGAATTAGCCTGCAATAATTCATTCTAGCCTCTGCATCACCTGGTGAATATGAGCAATATGCAAGGATATTTTTGAAATTGAAAAGGGGTGATGAACAAGGTTTTCAGATTCCTAACAAGCAGCAAGAAGCTACAACATGTTTACAGCTACAACGCTGTAAAACTCTATTTCTCCTAGTTTTGCAGAAAACAAATATTTAAAAAAAGCTCTCTACAGCGTGTTCCCTTGTTTCCAGAATGCTACATATATACATGAACACACACAGAGACAATAATGTGGTTATAAAGATTTTGGAGGTCTTTTAACCCAACTTTTCATTGAGCATAAAAATCCTCAAGCTATCCCAGACAAATGAGTTTTAGGGTTGTTGTTGATTTTTTAAAAAACAAATTATATCCTTCCAGTACTGTATTTCAACTACGAGTTCCACCCCACCCAGCAATCGGGCAGAGAACCCCTTGCTAAAAATTTTGAAGCCCATCCCTGCATAGTGCCTCACAAATAGTATCTCCTCAAAGACCTATATGGCCTCTGCCCTAACCATGCTGGAAAAAAAATATTTTTTTTTTAAAAATTCCCTCCAGATCTTGAGGTAGGATGAGTGGCAATCCTTCTGCTTTGGTGTTACCTGTTAGTTTGAATGGTTTTTTCCCCCCTCAAAGATACACAATTCTTTCTGTTTTATTGTGGTTCTTGGTTTTTTTTTTAATGTTGTACACATCTCAGAATTTCATATAGTTATTCAGTTGTCTGTATATGATACACAAATAAATACAGGTAGTCCCTTGACTTATGTTATAACAGATCCCAGAATTTCCACCATAAGTGACATGGTGTAAGTCGAGACAATCATGTCCTGATTTTATGACGTTTTTGGGGCTGTTGTTAAGCAAATGCTGTAGCCATTAAGTGAATGTGGTGGTTGTTAAGTAAATCAATGTATTCCTGTGGGCATTTTTTTTAAAAGGCCAGAAACTGGCAAAAAAACATCATAAATCTAGGTCTTGTGACCACAGAATACCAGGACTGAGTCTGGATGGTGTATAGCACATACTCCTGGAGAGAAGCCGAAATTAAGAGACTGTGCAGTCCCAAACTGGAGGGAGCAGGGGTTCAGGATAGCCACATCCCTGAATCTCTCAGGCTGTATTTAGTAGGTTACAAGGTTATAGCTATAGTCTGGCAAGGTTCTGTCCATTAGATGTAAGCAAATAAAGGATTGGATTCAATGGATTTTGTTCTGTGATCTTTGGGATTGGGCTTGACATTCTCAGAGCATAGATTATTTCAGCTTCAGGAAGAACCTTTTATATTATATATATATTACATATTATCCCATTTTTTTTAAAGAAAAAGGGGGGGGACTAATCTTCTAGCTACCATGTAGCTAAATATACGTTTGCAACTATATGAGCAACAGCAATAGCACTTACACTTAAACTACGACTTCATAGTGTTTCACAGCACTCTCTGAGCAGTTTTCAAAGTCAGCATATTGCCCCCACTAATCTGGCTCCTCATTTTACCGACCTCGGAAGGATGGAAGGCTGAGTCAACCTTGAGCCGGTGAGAATCAAACTCCTGGCAGTCAGCAGAATTAGCCTGCAATAATGCATTCTAGCCTCTGCATCACCTGGTGAATATGAGCAATATGCAAGGATATTTTTGAAATTAAAAAGGGGTGATGAGCAAGGTTTTCAGATTCCTAACAAGCAGCAAGAAGCTACAACATGTTTACAGCTACAACGCTGTAAAACTCTATTTCTCCTAGTTTTGCAGAAAACAAATATTTTAAAAAAGCTCTCTACAGCGTGTTCCCTTGTTTCCAGAATGCTACATATATACATGAACACACACAGAGACAATCATGTGGTTATAAAGGTTTTGGAGGTCTTTTAACCCAACTTTTCGTTGAGCATAAAAATCCTCAAGCTATCCCAGACAAATGAGTTTTAGGGTTGTTGTTGATTTTAAAAAAAACAAATTATATCCTTCCAGTATTGTATTTCAACTACGAGTTCCACCCCACCCATCCCCAGGTTTCAATCACACCAATAATGTCATATTCTACCACCCCACTCCATGCATACTAGGATTTCAAGTTCTTCCGGTTTGTTCTTCGTACTCTGTCAACTGAGCCATTTAGTATCGCCCTTCTTAAGTTTGCCTGATGCATCTCCCATTGTACAGTATTTCTGAGCACTCTTTCCTTCTTATCACCTGTTTCCTTATAAGATTTGATGCCTTTGGGCTTACCGTATGCTTGAATGTGGTTTTGGACATTCCTTCTTCCCCTTCAGATATAAATTGAAAGCCCACCAGATATGGATGGCATTAGATTCATTAAATTGTATGCACGTTGAATTATATTACACTGAATATCATGAATTCATTATATCTAATATAGTATTCATTCATCCTAATAATTTAAAGCCGTTTCTTATGTAAGTATATGTGTGGAATCTGGTTACTGTCTATAAAGTATTATAGATTAATACAGATACAGATATTTAAGTATGGGACAGACTCAGTTCCACCAATAAGGCCTATTCTAATACCATCTTTTTCTGCCTCTCTAATTAGAACCCTGTATTTCTCCATTCAATATTTATGAAATGTTCTTATCTTCCTTTTCCTGTTTAAATGGAAATCATGTAAAGGCATCTTTGTAGACAGAAAGTCCCAAGTTGAATTCCTGGCACCTCCAAGTAAACCTGAAAAAAATGCTTCTCTGCTCCTCTGTACAAATACAACCACTCATTATAGATAAAACTGAGCTTCAAAGATTAAAAGATCTTATTCAGCTATAGCAATTTCCTGAGTTCCTCCTCCCTGATCCTAACTATTTTGTTCTTAGCTACCTTCTACTGTACTCCATACTCCAGGGGTTTTTTTCTTCAACATGCCTACACAGTCAGCCTGGAAATGGGAACAGAATGTACAGAGGAGAATGGAAGCGTCCCTCCATTTATTACTGCTAATCTTACAAGACCTGAACTTTGCCTGTTGATGCAGTCTTAAAGTTAACGATTAAAATTGTAATGGTCTTTTCTTTCTGTCTCTCCCCAACCCCAATACAGGGGTGGGCTGCTGGGGGTTTGCAAGGGTTCAGGAGAACCTCTAGCTAAGATTCTGTGCAGTTTAGAGAACCCCCAAATCCCACTCCTGGCTGCCCCCGCTCACCCCTTCCTACCCCTCCCAGGAGTCCCCACGCGGCCCATTTTGGATGCAGGTAAGTGCAGGGCACACAAAGAGGCTTGGGGTGGGTGAAAAACAAGCCTACCGGAAGTTCGAGAAGACCGGAAATGGGCCCATATCTGGCCTCCAGAGGGCCTCTGGAGCCTGGGGAGACCGTTTTCACCCACCCAGAGGCTCAAGGAAAGCCTCCGGAGCCTAAGTAGGGCAAAAACGCCTCCCTCACCGTGGTGCAGGAGGCTAACTAGGCCATGCCCACCATGGCCACGCCCACCCAGCAACCAGGCAGAGAACCCCTTGCTAACATTTTTGAAACCCATCCCTGCCCCAATATCAGAAGTGAAAATCCTGGCAAAAGCAGTCCATTAAAAGCCAGACCAAATGAAAGAATAGACAATCTGTTGCCCTCCAAAACAAGCTATTACCCATAAACTCTAGCTAGTATTTCTTTTGGAAATTCAAGATATCTAAAATGGGAACTCCAACACTTTATACTATAGTGGGAAAAGGTAAAAATGTATGCAAAGAAGTATACAGCACTTTATACTCCAATGGGAAAAAGTAAATATGAAAAGTTTTATTCTGGCCCATATGCCATGTTATGAATCAAACTGCTTCGCGGATTGCACTACAAAATCACTTGGAATCTTTTCATTATGCAGATTCACTATGACTTTTGTTACTTCCATCCATACACAAACTTGCATATATGCATTGGCATTTAAATAAATTTGAACAATAATACACAGGAGCATAAGCCCAGAGAAACATCTTGCTGAAAGATCCCAAATTCTCAACAGCACTAACAGAACTGAGCACCTCATCCGGAACGAAATATTAAGCAAAATACTATGAGCCCCATCTCAACAACTATTGCTGTTCTTAACACCAGACTTTGGTGTCAATCTTTTTATAGTGATCTAATAACCCTGCAGGGGATTCTGGCTGATCAATTAGTAGGGTTACAAGGGGAATGAGAAGAAGGCAATCAAGATAATCTGCATAGCAGATTTCTCCCAAAAGTTACGTGGGATGTTTTTGTTCAGGAAATCAATAATCCTATGGAGAAAAAAATGGTGATAGATTGACCACTGGGATATAGGAGGTGTATATAGGATGAAGGTGGAAGGAATGCCTGGAGTTCCTCATTCCAGGGGAAAGACAGGTGCCTACTTTTCCCACCAAAAAGTGACAATGGGTGAAGAGGAAAGGAACCCGAGGAATCCACCAATCACTGCCCTTGAAACTGCCCCACACTGAATTCATAAGGACAGTTTCTCACTGCTGAAGCATAGTAAAACTTGGTCAGTGCAAAGTACAACAATATAGTTTTCTGTCGACTCAAGGATGGGACAAATGCATATTACTCAGCTGTGAAGAAATGTTTTCGTTCGTGATAGAATTATGCTTGGTATTCTTAAGGACTGTATTCTGTTGAGAGAAATTGATCTAGGGTCTATGTTCCAGTGTCACGTAAGGCCAAAAGGCAAGAGAGATTGGCTTGGGGAGACTGCATGAAATTAGGCAAAAGCCTGCATTTCCATTCTATAAAGTGCTACAGGCTGGCTTAAGGAACCAAATCTTTAACAACAACATGTAGCACCTGTGCCTCCCCCAGAGATCAGGCATATTTTCCACTGCTTACTTGTTATTGTGGTCAAAAGGTAGCACTCCTTCAGAAGTATTACGGGGTCTAATCAGGACAGCCAAACAAGCTCAATCTAAAAACTGCTACTTTGGGTAAAAACCAAGTCCTTCGTTGACAGTTTTAAGACTTAAAACAGGGATGGGCAGCTCCAGGGCCACCTATGGCTCCCAAGCACCCAGAGTTCCCTTGGTTTGAGTACACAGTAAGTTTTTCTTTTATTTCATTCTTTTGCTCGTTTTTTTGGGTAAGGGATTTAAGAGAATAACAGATGCCCTAAGATTTAAGGGTTAAGTTCTTCTTTCATTCATTAAAATGAAAAAAAAAAGTCTTTTCCTCCAAAACCACAACTTCCTCCTACTTGAGTTCTAAGAGGCAGCATGTGTGGTTCACACCTTCACAAATCTTAAGGTATCTGTTTTACTTCAAAACCATCTAAAAAGAGATTGAAACGTTTAGCCAGCTCCAGTCCAGTGACATCATAAGCACCCCAGCTATGCTTTCTGCAGAGGCAAACAAATATTAACGCATGGCCTTGACTTTGCACATTCATATTCAAGGATAGGACTTCCATTGCTCTTGGGTGTCTTCAAAAGAGTGACCTTTGCATCTGAAAGACAAAGGTCACTCTTTGAAGAACAGCAAAGTCCTTATCTTGGATGGGGAGGGGACCACTGGTTTGAGAGCGAGATCAAAGAGGCCATCCATATTAAAATTAAAATTGAACAGCCCTCTCTCAAAGGGGGTGGGGAATATGATACCACCTATCCCAGTGGTGAAATCTGAACCGGTTCGCTAGCTGCGGATGCGCACTGCATGCCAAGCGCACGCATGCATGGTATGCACCAAAAGGAGGCTTGGGTAAGTAGAACAGCAAAGGGGGATCAGCTGTGCTATGCGATTTAGCTTTGCTACAAAGCAGAATTTCCTGTTTTCTAGCAAAGCTAAACTGCGTGGCACAGCTGATCGTCAGAAATACCGGTTCAGAGGAACCCGTAGCTTTTTTATACTGCTGGTTTGCCCAAACCGGTAGCTTTTTTAAACTACCAGTTTTCCCGAACCAGTAGGTTTTTTTTTAATACTGGTTCAACGGAACCAATAGTTTTTATCCTACTGGTTCGCCCGAACCGATAGTTTTTATCACTACTGGTTCACCTGATTTGGAGTGAACTGGTAGCATTTCACCCCTGACCTATCCCCTATCTACAGTACAGTCCTTTCAGCAGTCCCAAGAAGGTTTCACACCCATTTGCACTCTGATCCTGAGAGTACAGATAATCCTCCAACTGGCCTCAATGACTCTCAGAGACCGTAATCCAACTTTCAGAGTGCTAACAACCAAACGACTGCTAAGGAATATTAATCCTTCCATTCCCAACCAAAAAAACTCCAAAGAACAGTTGCCTTTTGAAAAGCAGCTTTTGGTGCAGATGATTGGGTTCAAAGCCATGAGCACATAAAACACAGCTTACTAAAGCATTGGATTCATGCAACACTCTCAGTCCAAAACCAAATGCTTTATCTGGTTTTGCAGTATATATGTCAAAATCAACAAAGCTGTCAGGAAAAATGACAAAATTGGTATATACACACAGGCAAATATTTACTGGATTTGCAGAGAACAAGTGAATATTATTAATAATTTAGATTCACTTAAATGAGTTGCTCACCAATTGGCTGATGGATACAGTCTCTTCATTCTCATATTACTCCCTTGAAAGTTGTTTGCTCATATTTTACTAAGAGATACTTTTTTAGGATCATAAGGTCAAATGCATGTTACATTTGGAATTTTAATAGGGAACTATAGAAGAGGAATAGCAGTCTATATGTACCCAAATATACCTAAGCAATGATAAGCCCATTCTTTTTCAGAATCATAGCGTAATGTGTTAACTGAACCTGATCAATGACTCCTATATTTTACATTATTAGACAGCGTGTTATCAGTCTAAGCCAGGGGTGTGCAAACTTGGCAACTTTAAGATCTGTGGATTTCAACTCCCAGAATTCCTCAGCCAGCAAAGCTTTGCTGGCTGAGGAATTCTGGGAGTTGAAGTCCACAAGTCTTAAAGTTGCCAAGTTTGAACACCCCTGATCTAAGCTAAGTAGATCAAAATGCTATCATTAAAGTGTCCCCAGAAATACCTATCCAAGAACACTGTAGTTATGCAACTAAGCATATATTCGTAATAGCAATAGCACGTATATACCACTTTACAGTGCTTTACAGCCCTCTCTAAGTGGTTTACAGTCAGCATATTGCCCCCAACAATTTGGCTCTTCATTTTACCCACCTTGAAACAATGAAAGGCTGAGTCAACCTTGAGCCTGATGAGATTCGAACTGCCAAATTGCAGGCAGCTAGCAGTCAGCAGAAGTAGCCTGCAGTACTGCACTCTAACCACTGCGCCACCACGGTAAGCAGGAAAGGCCTATTTAAGTTAAATAATTAAGCAAACTAGGATACTTCATAGACTATTTGATGTCCACAAAAGCAAAAGTGGGCAGGTAGGCTAGCAAAAAGAAATTCTTGTGAATTAGGAACTTTTCATGGTAGCAAATAAAATAAAATAAAAATACACTCTGTTGTAAGTAAGTCAGACATATCAAAGTTTCTAAGGATTTCTTATTATTAACTGGAGGATACAATTTCTAAATGCTTAAGCCTTTCTAATCCAATAGCTATAACCATTCACAAATAGGTACCAATGACACATTCCCCAAAGCCAATAGAATAGCAGAGACACTCTAAACCAGGGGTCTCCAACCTTGGCAACTTTAAGACTTGTGGAGTTCAACTCCCAGAAGCAAAGCTGGCTGAGGAATTCTGGGAGTTGAAGTCCACAAATCTTAAAGTTGCCAAGATTGGAGACCCCTGTTCTAAACTGTGGCCCCTTGGGGGAACAGGAAGCACAGATCAGTGTCATGCCTGATGTTCAAAAGATTCATTGCAATAGTAATATGGTGTTTTAACTTTGATTTTTACATACCAGTTGAAGGTATCTGATCATTCCAGCCCTCTATTCACCTAATAAGTGGATTGGTATGCTGAAAAGGTTAGAAGAGGATAGGCAGAGAGCAACTACTTCAGCAGCAGTCATAAACAGCACTGAAAGGAAACAGAAGATGAAGAATGCAAGCAGAGGTATTTTTTTCCAGGTTTCCCAGAAAAACAGCTGAATCATAAACCCCTGGATAACTTCCCTCTCTTCCACATATAGAGTAAAAAGACACATATAGAAGAGATGATGATGATGATTATACAATGGTTGAAAATGCAGCAAGGAGAAACATTAAGTATAATACAAAGGAAAGAAGAACCAAATATTGTCAGTTTGATAAGCACTAAAAAGCTGTAGGAAAGAGCCGATGGTGTGATCTGCCAATAGAGTGGCTCTTAAAACAGACCCAGTTTTTTTTTCCCCTTGGCCTTAAATATTGTCATTACCCCCACAAAAGAAACCAGACTTCATTGTTTTGCCAAAGCACCAATCTCAAACTGAACAAGAAATTACTTCAGTACCCCCAGATTGTGCCCAAATTATCCCCTTGAGCATCCCTAGTTAAAGAACCAACCAGTGCTTCTTTACAAATACGTTGTCACTTTAGTTTGGGTGGAAGCAAACATCTTTTTTAAGATACTTATTCCCAGTTCATGTCATCAAAGGCAGCACTCTTTGACTTTTTAGATTCTTCACCTGAATCTGTTACATAGAAAGACACCATGTCATGTACAGTCCAAAGAGTTGAGTTTATGGTACATGGATTTCAACTGCCAGAATTCCCTAGCCAGCAAGATATACCATGTTCAGAACAGAAAACCATGACATTATAAGATACAAATCTGTTGTACTGTACTGTAATGCTGTCATGCTCTCCTATTTTTCTACTTTTTTAAAAAGCAAAATATCTTAGTGCTACTGATTTTCCTTTTTGAATTAATTTCAACCTATTACCAAACATCAAAGAAACCGAAGAAATATGCAGAATGTTGTTTGCTTGTTTTACAAATTGTAAAAAAAAAGATATCTATAAGGCTAATCAAAAATTCAATATTTTAATCAGGCATAGGTATTATGTATGGATTAGAATTTTGTTTATTATATTCCATAGCTCATCAGCTTTTTAAAATTTAAACTCAGTGCAACTTCAACTAAATAAAATAAAATGTTTGAAGGATAAAATAAATAAGGTTTATATGAGCTGATTTTCTACAGTACCATCACACTGAAATCAGAAATCAGTGACCATAGACAACCCCCATTACCTTTAATAACAAAAGCTTCGGTCAGCAGACGCAGCTTGTATAAAGGTTTCTTCTCTATTACAAGGTCTTCGAGGCCAGCTCTTGCATACATGCTTAAAGTCTCTCTGTAACAGCCTTCAATATAATGAAGCTTTGCAAGGAGCAACATTGCTTCTGTCATAACTTTTGGCTGGAAAATTAAAATGTGCATTAGTAATATAATAAAGCTGTAGTTAAACAATGTTTTTTTTAAATATTTCCCTGTTCAAAATTGCATGGAATCAAGCATTTTGTTAACAAAAGCTTAGTGAGCTTTGAGGTACAATATGAGTGCAGAATGCAGATCCCTCAGTTAATTTGAAAAATTAGAGAGGTTGGACATTCATTTTCTACTGAAATTAATAATTTTAATTATTAAGCTCTTAAGAAGAGGAACATTTTGTCATTACAACAGAGGACCCGCATGGCTTCCTGTTATGTGTCAATGGATGGAGCCATTTGATTTTCTTCCATAAATTTCCAAGAACTATGTGAAGTGGAAGTTTACTAGTATACTTTGACTACAGTTTTGATATTGCTGAAAATGGATACAGCTAGTGCTACAATTAAATTGGATGTAAGAAGTGGCTGATGTAGGATTATATTAGAGTAAGATTTAATTTCCCCTGTTTGAAATGTTATAACTTTTCAAAGGATAGTTGAAATGCGTTCACACATTTGTATACACACACACACATACACACATACACACACACACTTTGATTGCAGTTTCAAAATTGCTGAAGGGATGCAAAGTATTTTCCTTATGAAGAAATTTTGGGTAGCAGGGCCAAACTTTAAGCTGCTTCATAAATATATACAAAGCAGCTAAAAGTTTTGCCCTAAATATTTTTATATAGATAAAAAAATTACGCAGGTCAAAATTTTCAGCTAAATATACATTCTAAGTAACCATTGCCCTGTTTTTACCAAATGTACCAGCTTGAGCACCACAGTACTATAAAGGCCATCAATCTTAACTAAGCAGATGCCCTAGAATCTTCCTAACACTATATGAATAAGGCCCAGTTTATGCAGTTTATAGCTTTAAGCAATAGAGAGATTTCAAACACACAAAGTGCTTTATTTGTGACAACCAAAAAGGTTAAAACAGCACCTCTAAATGGTTGATCCCCATGTGGTTAGTACAGCTATTTCTCACTCACATTCACATTCTCCCAACCAAAAATAACCAAGGGCTACTCAATGTTGCCATTTGTAGGAGATCGGATTTGGAAGTTTGCCTCAGAGCATGAAAGTCAGTGCATGACTAACATAACAACAATAACCACTTTGCTAGTCATTTAAATTAAGTATAAATTAACTCCAAGTGAAAAAAAAAGGGAAAAATTGGCAGGTTTTTTTTTTCATAGTTATGCTAGATCAGGGGTCTCCAACCTTGGTCCCTTTAAGACTTGTGGACTTCAACTCCCAGAGTTCCTCAGCCAGCTTTGCTGGCTGAGGGACTCTGGGAGTTGAAGTCCACAAGTCTTAAAGGGACCAAGGTTGGAGACCCTGTGCTAGATCAAATGAATTAATAACTTATTTCCATACTGGTATCCTTGACTTACAACAGTTCATTTAGTGACCGTTTAAAGTTACAACAGCACTGAAAAAAGTGACTTATGAACATTTTTCAGTTACGACTGTTGCAGCAAGCCCACAGTCATGTGATCAAAATGCAGATGCTTGGCAACTGACTCACATTTATGATAGTTGTAGTATCCCGAGGTCATGTGATCCCCTTTTGTGACCTTCTGACAAGCAAAGTCAATGGAGAAGCCAGATTCACTTCACAGCTGTGTTACTAATTTAACAACTGCAGTGATTCACTTAACAACTGTGGCAAGAAAGGTCGTAAAATGGAGTAAAATTCACTTAGCAACTTCTTCACTTAGCAAAAGAAATTTTGGGCTCACTTGTGGTCATAAGTCAAGGGCTACCTGTATGAGAAATGTGAAATATTTTATCCAGCTTTCCTCATTTTTGTATATAATACTTGTACAAAACAAGTTTTGTCCCAACTTGTAACGAAAACTCACATTAATGAATTAATGCAGATTTTTAGAAGTCGGGACTTTGACAAGAGACACAAAATCCCATCATGCTGAATTAAAGCTATGACTCCCGAATAAACTACTCAATGTGGACTTGTTCAAGTAGCAGGCCAAAGAAAGGGTCTCTTGGTAGATTTCATAACCATAAAGTGTACAGTTATACTGCTCTGCCCATCATGGTGTCTCGTTGTTGATGTTTTAAAAAGAAAGTCTGTTGTATCATTAGTGCTGCTAAAATAGATCTATAGAAACATAAGTGGATCTACAATAAAACATTGTGGTAGTTGTTTTAATGAGTCAACTGATTTGATTTACTAAAATAGCTACATCCTTTTTCTAGGCTCACATAGAATCCTGAGAAAAGATACAAGAGGTGCTCTGCTCACATTATCACACATTCCAAAGCACCTTCTCAAAGTTATTTTCAAGAGTCTTAGTAGCTTTAATTTGGAAACCCTGGATTTAGCTACTAATGTCTTTCACCAGGACACTCTTTGCTATTCTCCACACCCCATCCCCCATTATTTCCTTTCCTCCAAGTCAGCAATATTTCATGGCCCTTGTTTGTTTGGTCCTCCATAGCCACATTGGTGTCCCTAAATTGTGTCTACACTTCTGCAAACCCTCAAAACCTGCTAATAACTTCATTTCTTCATGTGGATGACACCATTCTAGAAGGGTTGGTTCTTGGAGGACAGGATTGCCTATTAATTTATATAGTGCTGAAAGTTTAATTTATTTAAATCATAACAAATCCCATCATTCTTTTGAATAAAAATTGCTGCAGAAAGAAAGCAATTATTTCAGATATTTATAAATGCATCAGGAATGGTATCAGATAGGTGAGATTAAAGATTCCAACATTTTGTTATCTAAACCATTTGATTGTACATCATTAGCAGTGTTTGTAATGCTCTTTTTTAATTTCTATCTAGAATGCCTACCAGTAATTTCCCTCGATTTAGAATGTCAGTCAAAGACTTTTTGGCGTCACTCAGTTTGGGCTCAGTTTTTTCCATTAATGGCATGGTTTCTTTGATTTTGGCAAGGTTCTCTTTTAAGCACAGCTCCAGCAGTGCCTCCGCAGCTAGTAGATTCTCATAATCTTCTGCAAGACATAGTCAATGGAATAAAAAATTACACACTGTGTTATGTTCCCATATATAGCAGGACAGAAAGCTAAACATAGAATTTTAACCATTATATAAACATTTCCTTGCATAAGGAAATTTGCCAGAGTGCAAAAAATTGTTTATGCAATAGCAATCCAACTTAAGTGATTAGCTATACATTTATAGACATTTCTTAGAAACTTTCTTATTTAGACCAGGGGTGGGTTATACTTACCTTTACTACTGGTTTGCAACAGGAGCACGCAGATCACCCATGATGATGTCGGGGCGGGGGCGGGGGGCGGAGCCTCCTGCCGGTTTCACTACCGGTTCTCTAGAATCGGACTGAACCGGGAGCAACCCACCATTGATTTAGACATATAAATGAATGTCCTGTGTCGTGTATTCTACTTCAGATTTGTAAATACGAACTCTTTAAAGAAATAAACACCAATTTGTTCCGCTGACTTATTTAAAGAAATGGACAGAATTTGATTCAGTCATGAAAACTTTATTGGAAATAAAATCACACTTATTTATATAAATGTCTTGTTACTGTTTTCTAGAAATCTAATCAATAAGACATTATAAATCCAAATTTTGCTTCAGGCTTCTCTATACTTACATAACAAATAATAACTGAACCGATTAACTGAATACAAGGGGATTTACTTATCAACATGCATACATAAAACTGTACTCTAACTTAATCAGCATCTAGGACTGAATCAAAAATCTATGCAATGACTTTCTATGCCTCTCCTCTCCCAAACCCTCATCTTCCAACCCAGGGGTCCCCAACCTTTTGGACCTCAAGGACCACCAAGTTCATAATTTTAAATCCCGTGGACTACTAATACGAATCCAGCGTGCTGCTTGCTGAAGCACCTGTGTGATAGGATGAGGTCCTTCAGGCACTCTCCCTCCTCTCTCTTTCTCTCTCTCCCCTTCTCTTTCTCTGACTCTCTCTTTCATTCTCTCTCTCTCTCTCTCTCTCATTTTCTCTCTCATTCTCTTTCATTCTCTGTCTCTTTCTTTCTCATTCTCTCTCATTCTGATTCAGTCTCATTCTCTCTCTCTCTCTCTTTCTCTCTCTCATTCTGTCTCTTTCTCTTTCTCTCTGTCTCTTTCTCTTTCTGATTCTCTCTCATTCTCTCTTACTCTCTGTCTCTTTATATCTCTCATTCTCTTTCTCTCTCTCTCTCTTTCTCTGACTCTCTCTTTCATTCTCTCTCTCTCATTCTCTTTCATTCTCTGTCTCTTTCTTTCTCATTCTCTCTCATTCTGATTCAGTCTCATTCTCTCTCTCTCTCTCTTTCTCTCTCTCTCTCATTCTGTCTCTTTCTCTCTTTCATTCTGTCTCTTTCTCTCTCTTTCTGATTCTCTCTCATTCTCTCTTACTCTCTGTCTCTTTCTTTATCTCTCTCTCATTCTCTTTCTCTCTCCCCCCTTCTCTTTCTCTGACTCTCTTTCATTCTCTCTCTCTCATTTTCTCTCTCATTCTCTTTCATTCTCTGTCTCTTTCTTTCTCATTCTCTCTCATTCTGATTCAGTCTCATTCTCTCTCTCTCTCTTTCTCTCTCTCATTCTCTTTCTCTCTTTCATTCTCTGTCTCTTTCTCTCTTTCTTTCTCATTCTCTTTCATTCTCTCTTACTCTCTGTCTCTTTCTTTATCTCTCTCTCTCTCTTTCTTTCTCTCATTCTCTCACTTACTCTCTCTTTTTCACATTCTCTCTCTCTCTCATTCTCTCTCTCTCTCTCATTCTTTCTCTCTCATTCTGTCTCTTTCTCTCTTTCATTCTCTGTCTCTTTCTCTCTCTTTCTCTCTCTTTCTCTCTCTTTCTGATTCCCTCTCATTCCCTCTTACTCTCTGTCTCTTTCTTTATCTCTCTCTCATTCTCTTTCTCTCTGTCATCTCATGGGCCAGCCAGTGTCTTGGGGCTGAAAGGAAGTCTTCTGAGAGACCTAAGTGTGCGATGCACCAACAAGGGCCAGAAGAAATGGCCAAGAGATCAAGCAAGAGACAAAGCTTCACTCCCACTCTGGAATATGGAGCTAATTTCCACCCCCCCTCCCCTTCCCTTGCCAGGCAAGGAGTGAGTGTGAAGGGAGGGGAAGGGGTGGGGACAGCCACTCGTGGATTCAGCTGACAGGAAGCTACAGCAGGGGGAAGAAACAGCCCAGCATTGCCGCCACCTGTTGCTTCCGCCCGCCTGCACCACCAACCCTCCTTGCATCATTACCTCATTCTGGACGGCGAGGGCTGCACTGTAAAGTTGCAAGTTTCACAAACCTCCCTCAACAGCAGAGATTTACAGCCCCACCATGAGCTGCCTGGCCAGGCCCATATTCCAGAGCTCTAATCACAGAACTGGCCATTGCTCATCCCGGAGCAGCTCCTCCACCCGGGTACACCGTGGACCACCAACATTTTCTCATGGATTACCCGGTTGGTGACCGCTGTTCCAACCTCACAATCAACTGCAGAAAGTATTAAACAAATAAATTTTGAGAGGCATAACTGCCATGTGCCAGTCAAATCAAGATTAAACTATATATCTCAATAGGCTGCACATTCAACTATTAACCCTTGTGGTCTTTAATTTCATACAGTATGGCTGCCCATATCCTGTTTGCCCAGAGGTGCTTATGACAGGTAAAATAATGAGATACTTATAATGGCAGAAAATAAAACTAAAAGATAAAATGTTAATAAAACATTCAAGCCATAAACAGCAAGTAATCAGAAATACAATCTGAGTTCAAAAACAGCATCTACCAGGGGTGTGCAGGGGAAATATCAAAAAATCAAGAGAATGATTGCCACTGTATTATTGATACTCTTTTTAAATGCATCTTTTTAAAAAACTATACGGTTAATACTGCATAACAATTTAATATTGAGTATGCCTAGTTTCAACCAGTTATCTGAGCAGAACCCAACTGAAAACAGCGCAAATTTTTCTCAACAAAAATATGGAGAATTTTACTCTTGGGCTCTTATCTGGAATGCTGCTTTGCCTCAGATTTTAAAAGAACAACTGTATTGGATATAATGTAAACATGCAGAAAATATGATCTATAACTGGAAAGGACAACAAAGCTTTAACCATGTGATTATATGAGCTCAAACTTAATATTACAGAAGCATTTTCTCTCTAAAGTAGAATATATTCCAGAGGAAACAGCAAAGCTTTCTCATATTCTCCTCCTTTTTATAAAAAACAAAACAAAACTATTTGATGTTGCTTTTCTTTTCTCTCCACTTATTTTGTCTCTCATTACCCCTACCCACTACTGCCATACTTTCTTTTCCCTGGAACAATTGCATATGCAAAATTGACTGAGGAAAATATACATGCTGATAGTGCAACAAGCCTGTATTTAATTTTATGCTTTTGGGTGGAGTCCACAAGTTAACTTGAAATTAGTGACACAGACCCTCTACAAACACAAAATGGCTGTGGTTTGAGGGAAAGTTTCAAGGGGGGGGGAGGGACATCCAAGCTGCTGATGAGTACATTCCTTCTGTTTCACAGACAGTTTTATTTTCTACTGAAAGGTTTCTCTTTAAAACTGAAACTGTATTTTACTTAGCCTCTATCTACATCTTGCTCCATTTCTCCCCCAAGAATGCTGCTAAAGTTCTCCAAGCCAATACATGCTTGAAATAGTGAGCCACAAGTCCCAGGATACCCAGCAAACCCATTTTGTAACTGAACACATGTAAATACCATCAGGTGTGGAGACTTAAACTACATGATAGGCCCATGAGAAGGGGCAAGGCATCCCAGTCAGCCTTGATGGCACCATTTGGGCATCTTAAACCCTGGTCTCATTGGATGGTGGGGCAACCTTTTTTAGAAGCAGAGGAATCCTTTTTTGCAATTTGCCCGCTCCACATTTATTCTAGCCTAAGGGTCTGTAAACTTGGCTCTTTTAAGACTTGTGGACTTCAACTCCCAGAGTTCCTAGCCTAGCCTAGGACGTCCTAGTTGCCTTAATTATTTTATTTATTTATTCACATTTTTCACAGCCACGCAACTCCAAGGGATTCAGCGCTTCCAAAGCCAGTCGTGATGGCTGGCACAGACATAAAGAGCAGCCTGTTCTCAGAGATCTTTCTTTTTGCCTTTTCCTGATGCTCATTCTGAGAGGCTGCTTTATCCTTCCAAAGGAGAGCGGATGGTCCAGCCTCACAGAATCAGGCCAGCTGCTCAACAAGGACACCTTTGCGGGTCAGGAGAAAGGAGGAGGAGGGAGCATTACCGCTGCTCCACCATTGGGCTCTCGGTGTATCTTTCCGTATGTATGTGTGTGAGTGTGTGTGTGTCTGTGTGTCAGAATAAGGCTGCTACTTCCGTCCTAAAACTACACACAGTCATCTTCTACATATTAATTCGGAAGGAAGCGCTTGTGAATTCAATGAGATTTATTCCCAAGGGGAGTAAAAATCACTGGGTTCAACTAAACATCGCTGGGGAAGCTCGCTAGTTATATTTCTCTTGAAGACAAGGTCACCCTAGAACTGATTCTCAACAAGGAGCATTGGAGTGTGGTAGAGCAAGCCTCCTCCAAGAACACCGGGCAAAGCCGAGAAAGAGGGAGAGGCAGCCGAGGGAGGCAAATTAAGAGTAAAATCGGTACCGGGTGCGGTGGAAGGTGCATTGCCAGGCCTTGGTCCACATTATTCAGAGTTTCTACAAACAAGCCATCGCTAAGCCGCAGGCATGGTTTCAAAAGTTGCCGGGTAGAGGATGGTGTGAGGGACTCACATGCCAATCAGCTTCACCTCCGCCAAATAAACTGAATCTAAATAATTCTAACACACACCCCCAGCCCCCCAAAAAGGCGACGGGACGCTAAGAGAGACAAATCAACCAACACCCCCCCCCCGCCAAAACACACGCACACACACCATCTGAGCCAGCCAGTTAAGGATGCGGCTGAGGCAACCCCAACCCCAGGGATTTACGGAAAAAAAAAAAGGCTGGGTTCGACGGACCCTCCGGATCTGGCAGCCCACCAGTAGCTGACCGCGTGGGAATCTGTCGGAAGGCGCGCCGAGCCAGCTCGGGGGATGAGTTTATGCTTGGTAGCATTGTGCGAACCCAGCACTTTTCACCGGAGCAAGGAAACCCCCTGGATTAAAAGGGACGACAACAGGGCTGGGCAGGAAGGGGCGAGCGGACTGACCCTTACAAGGACAGGCGGGCGGCCGCTTCCATTTTATTTTATGGTTTTTTTTCTTTTACGGAAGAGCAAGGCGGTCGCTGGGGAATCCCAACAGTTGAAGCGGCCGCCTTGCCTGCCTTACCAGATTTTTGCGGTGCGGCTCCGGCTCTTTTTGCCCCCTTGTGCCGAGGGCTGGACGTCCGCGCCCTCATCTGCGCCACCATGGCGAGCTGCATCTCCCACTGGCAATCCGTCCTGCACCTCTCGATCGCCTCTTCCATTTTCAGGTGAAAATGCGAGCCTTTCGCAGCCATCTTTGCGTGGGTGGGTGTCTCATGTAAAACAGGGAAGTCCCGGGCAGGCAGGCAACCAGCAGCTCGCCTCGGGAAGCGCCGGGTTCCCCTCCCCTCCCCTCCCTTCCTTTCCCTTCCCCTCCCCTAGCTAGCATGAGCAAGCTTTCAATTTCTCTTGTACACGCTGGGAAGGGAAGCCCGGGTTTCTTCAACCTCTTGGTGCAAAAAAACAAAAAATCAACAACTTTGAGATTAGTTACGAGGGGGCCATTCACCAGTTTGGCTCCGGCATTCGGAGGGAAAATAATTGGCAACCTTTGGAAAAAGCGCTGGACTGAAGGAAGAAAAATTGGAAAAGTGGTGCTGGAGTAGAAGAAGTGACTTCAACGACCTACGTCGGAAGCACACTGCCTGTTTACTGGTAATCCCTAATCGGCAGGCCTCTGCTACAAGTCCGGATCAGTAGTTAAAGGAAGTCGTTATTTTTCCTCTATTCACTTTCCAGATAAGTACTAGGCACTTTGAGTACTAGGCATGGTCTAGAACAGAGGTCACCAACATTTTGGACCTCAGGGACCATTAAATTCATAATTTTAAATCCTGTGGACCACTAATATAATCTGCCTAATGACCAGCTGGGTGGGTTTGGCTAGGTGGTCATGTGACTGGGTGGGCATAGCCAACTTCTTGCTCCCCGCCCGGGCTCCTTAGGGGTCCAACAGGAAGCAGTTGTTGGAGCTAAGCAGCCATCATGAGAAAAAGTTGGCAAAACAGCTCAGTTCAAATTGGATTTGACCAAGAAGGAGGCTCAGCAGAAGCACCTCACTGAGGACTACGAGCATAGGGAGCATTCCAAGCAGAGGGAAGTCCTGCAGGAATGCAAGGGCAGGTACCTGCACCTGGAGGCTCAGTGGACTGAGATGGTCAGCCAGTTCCAGGCCATGATGCAGTCCCACTGGAACAAGGTCCTCCGGCTCTTTGCCACCAGCAGCACTTCCCTCCAGCCTTCGCCCAAAGCCCCGCACCAGGAGGCCAAAGCAGACCCAAAGTTGGAATTTCTGCCCCCCTCCGACCCACACAAGAAGACCCAGAAGGGGGAGACTCTCTGGAGCAACACAAATGTTCATTGCACGTATCTGTAGGAATTTAGCACCCACCCCCCTCCTAGAAGAATGAAATATTCTAGGAAATATTTAAAAAAGCAGAATATTATACCTTCCTGGATGAGAAAAGGAGAAACATGCTCTTGGAAAGCGGCCCCCACCTTTGTTAATAGCCCCAGAAAGACAAAAGACATCTTATCTACAACACAGAAGACCTTCAGCTCCAGGGTGATGGGATTAAGACATGGTCCTCAGGACATGATAGGATTAGCCTCTACCCATCTCACCACATGGCACCTGGGAAGATTACATCAGCCAGCAAGGCTCAGGCAAGCTTGAGGGACAACCTACAATGTTAGCTAAGACTCCCACCCCCTGGGAGTCTGACAACCAATCAGGATACTCTTCCTGTGCCCCAGAAAGTTCAAAGCTCAGAAAAAGCATAAAACCAGGGAGCACACAGGATCTCAGCCCTTTTCTGTTCAGGATCTCAAGCCATGTGATCCTGGCCACCATTAAACCATCTTTCCAAGCAGCCTCCATGTTTCCAGTGTCTTTGTCCCCACTTGGAACTGAACCCAGATGGATATTTCTTCCAACAAATCCATCCCAGGGGCCGTAGTATGAGGAACCCTGATTTAGTGCAATATAAAAAATGCAAATAATTTTTCTGCGGACCACCAAAATTTTCTCACGGACCACCAGTGGTCCACAAACCACCAGATGGTGACCACTGGTCTAGAAGTTAAGGGTTAGAAGGAAAAAGAAAAAGTAAGTAAGTAAGTAAGTAAGTAAGTAAGTAGTTAGAAGGAAGGAAGCAGCTGCCAGGGAGGATACCAGAAGGGCTTCCTTTGCTATTTGCTCTGTGTCCTTGGATCTTATTCTTCCCAAAAAGATTTTCTACACCTCCAACTTCCTTTTTTTTTCTTTTGGTTGTGCTTGATTTGTCAGAGATCTCTTATCAACCTTGGGGACTTTGCCCTAAGACTCTGAGCTTCAAAATGACACAATAATGTTTTTTTAAATATTTTTTTAAAATTCGACTATTATTTTTTATGAATAATTCATGGCAGCAAAGATACCTACCTGTAATTCATTTTCCTCCTCTCATTTTCCCCACAACAACCCTGTGAGGTGGGTTGGCCTGAGAGAGAGTGACAATCCCAGCTGACTTTCATGCCTAAGGTCAGAACTCTCACTTTCTTGTTTTCCAGCCTGGTGCCTTAACCACTAGACCACACAGACACTAGTGCAGGGGTCTCCGACCTTGGCAATTTTAAGACCTGTGGACTTCAACTTCCAAAATCCCTCAGCCAGCAAAGCTAATAGCCAATGTATGTGTGTCAGGGATTTATATTTATGGGAAATTAAAATTCACAAATGTAGACTAACAATTGTTTCTTTTGAAAGAGAAATGGGGCTTCATTTGCTGAAAAGAGTTCTGAAATATGAAACATTCCATTGGGAAGGCATATTCCATTTGATTTAATGGCTATCTTCTACATTCAGTCATATATAACCCATTTTTAAGAACATTTTTTACATGTAAAATTGGCTTTAATTTAGCGCATGGGGTTTTTAAATGATACAAATTTTTAGTTTATGCTATTGATCATTATGCTATTGATCCTAGCACCAATCAAAATGAAATGTACAGGTAACTGTTTTTCCTCTTCTGAAGCATTAAAGAAAATAATCATTTGACACTTTTAAGGCATGGGCAAAGAATAACTGTTGATTAGATTTCATTGGGAAGGGGCTGCAATGAATCTTTTGACTCCTATTGACTACATGAATGAAATTTGCTTGGAAACAATGTGGAAGTTGCTTTCCTTTGGGATATCTTTTTAATTTCACAATTGAGCCTATAGATCTAGTGACCAAGTACTAACTGAGAGTCAATTCAGTGAAGAACCAGGCCAGAACTGGGAGATTATGAGTTCTAGTCCCACCTTAAGCACAAAGTCACCATCATTTGAGTTGTAAATGTTGTACCTTGATGAACGTATCTTTTCTTTTATGTACACTGAGAGCATATGCACCAAGACAAATTCCTTGTGTGTCCAATCACGCTTGGCCAATAAAAAATTCTATTCTATTCTATTCTCTGCCCTACGAAGGAGGCAATAGCAGGCCATTTCTGAAATATTGCCAAGAAAACTAAATAGACTTGTATAGGCTTTTGCCTTGAGTCAATATTGACTCAAAGGCACAAATTAAATAAATACTAACCAGATCTTACTCTACTTAGCCTTTTATTTGAAAATTCAACCATCAGTTAAGAAATGTTAGTCATAAATCAGCTGGTTCTTTATTATTACATACAATCATCCTATAATGCCCTGCTATTTTAAATAAACTTGTTCATTACCTAGAGCAGTAATTCTAAAAGCGTGATCTACAAAGCATCAGTGGCAGTGGTGAAATCCAATTTTTTTTATTATCGGTTCTGTGGGAGTGGCTTGGTGGGCGTGGTATGGCTTGGTGGGCAATGCAGAGGAAGGATACTGCAAAATCTGCACTCCCACCCCACTCCAGGGGAAGGATATTGCAAAACCTCCATTTCCACCCCACTCTGGGGCCAGCCAGAGGTGGTATTTGCTCTGAACTACTCAAAATCAGAACCTGTTGGATTTCACCCCTGATCAGTGGTCAATAGAAGTCCCCATTTATGGGCCCCACATGCACAGCAATCCAATGAAGAACTGCTTGCCCCCTTACCCCTATGCACACCCCCTTTGTGTGGCAGCACAAGTGTGTTGTCTGTCTTTTTTCCATGTGCGGAAAATTAGCTGGGCCATATAGAACTGAGATCTGAGTGGCTGAGAAAGCAGCCACTTTGTAATGATTCTCTGCAACCTGTTTGTTTACTCATTTATTAATGTACATACAGGTTTAACAGGTCACTTGAAAGAGGTGCCAATCTACTGCTTAAAAGATTGTGGTGTAACTATTATTGTTAAAGTAGTTCCATGATCTCCAGAGGTTGTAACCAGAAACCAAGTTTCTAACGAATGATTGAAATCCCTGCCCTACCCACCTGCCTCCTCCCACTCTTGCTCCAGCCTGCAGTGGGGGACCGTTTGATCCTGACAGCAAGAAAATATATCAATTACAGCATCTTAAGTTGACCCACAATAAATGTTTAGGATACTACTACTTATTAGCTGCATTACCAAGCTTGTGCAGATAAAAGAATATTAGCCTGGTATACTTTTGTATTGCCTTACAAACTGAGCAACATGTTCATACCACTGTAAAATAATATAATGTTATATACATATATACATATGGAAATGTGTGCTAGTTATTGTTTTTAGGGATTTCTTTTTCTTTTATTTATTGAGTTATTGAGATGTAGTTTATGTTGGGGGGGGGCTGCACCAAGGGAGGCTCATTCAATCGCATTTTACAAATGTCGTGCATTGACAATAAAGGTTTGATTTGATTTGAAGGAAAACACATTGTCTGGATGTCCCCTAGGGGAAAGATACAGTTTGAATAGATCATTTTCTTTTTTTGTTCTGAACACATAACAGTTGAAATTGTCTGCATAGGATTTAAGTATTATAATAGTTTTCTTGATCTTAATTGCAAAGTTTAGACAAATCAGTGTCTAATCTACAGCGTTCTGGTAACAAAACATCTTCCCATTGAATCAGCCCCTCCCATTGATGTTTATGGACATCCAGCAGCTCTGTCTTGCTAGTTTGTGCTCGTTCCTCCCCATCCAGACCCTCACAACCTCCAGCTGCAAATTCAAGATGCTATAGCTCAGGACTTGTGGACCTTTAAGACTTGTGGACCTCAACTCCCAGAGTCCCTCAGCTGGGGAACTCTGGGAGTTGAAGTCCACAAGTCTTAAAAGGTCCAAGGTTGGAGACCCCTGCTATAACTCCTAGCTGATATGTCACCCCCGACCAATATATGACTTCATATATTGGAGCTTCATATAGACATTAAATAATGTGGGAGAGGTCTACCCCCATGACATCCCACACTGGAGAAACTGAAACTCATCCCCTATCCCTGGAACTATGGTCTCAGAAGAGCAGAATCATCATGAAACAATACCTCTCACTTCCAAACCATGCAGGCAAGTCATAAAGGACACCATGATTAATGGTAATAAAGATGTCAAGTAAGACTCGGGGTCCATTTCCTTCATCTACTCTGCCATAATCGCATAGGAACACTAAATAATGCCTCCTCTCTAGGATCCTCCTCTGGTTGAAATACTGGCATCTTTGCAGCTCAAAAGGGGAAGGCTGAAGACAAAGCAAATTTGACAAATGCAACCAGTTGAGAGAAGACTTCTTCACAGAGAGGTTGCACTAGTATCTCTTTCAAGATGGCTGATATAGGCTCTTTCTCATCAAAGATTCATTTATACCAGGAGTGTCAAACTCAATTTCATTGATGGCTGCATCAGGGTTGTGTTTGATCTTGGGGCGCCGGGTGGCTGTGGCCCGGCTACAGTGGTCGTGGCCAAACTGGCCTGTAGCCCTCTGCCAGCCCTCTGCTCCATTTTAGCTGGCAGAGGGCTGCAGGAGGCTGTCCCAGCTGAAAACAGAGTCTGGGGTGGCCAGTCACAGCCCTCCCAAGTTCCATTTTCGCTGGCAGAGGCATCGCAAGCCGGTCCTTCACTGTTTCCAGGGCAGCCCCAGGGCCAAATCTAAGCACCCCTTCAGTTTGACACCCCTAATTTATGCCCTATTGGTATGCTTGTCACAGAAGCCAGGAGCATGGGTCCAACCCACAAATGACAGGTTCATGGACTCTGCATTTCCTCAGATTCTACAAATGCAAACAAATCTGGTAGCCAATAGTCTCTTGCCCCACTTGTCCTTACATATAGAGGATGTATTTTGAACGTAAATATAGGACAGGAACTCACAGGTTCAGTAATCAGGAAAAAATAACCTTTGCCATTCTTATTGTCACAGAATAGGCTCAAATATGAGTTCATTAAAAAATGAATATGATTTGGAATTCTATAAACATTGTAATGTATTGATTTAAGAACTAAGGATTAACCAAGCACCAGCATAGCAAAAACGATTTGTTTGCTACAATGGAAAGACTACCATTCTGTATTTGTAATCCTGGGTTGACAATGTGCTTCCTGTTTTGTTTCAGACCATCACGGTATTGATCAAATGGAAAGATTAATATTCTATAGGGTCAAGTTTTATATAAAAACTGAACTGGTGTAACAATAACCTCCTTTATTCTTTTCATTTGTTAATATTTGTGTTCCTTTTTTTCTACTTGTTTTCCATCTTTATATGTTACAGTCCTAAAATGAATGCAGTCATATTTTGAAAATGAGCAGGGATACCAGACTCGGGCTGCAAAAATCAGAACCACCATCAGAGTGCAGCAAAAAAAGCCAGGAAAACGAATTATTTGCTTTCGGGTTTTGTTTTGTTTTTTGCTGCACTATTGCTGCGGTCCACATATCATCGCTCTTTGTCTACGTTGGGTAATGCAGATTTTAGCACCCAGCTCATAAATACTATACTATTAATTCAGCGTTTCCCATCTTGAAGCTTCGGTAGCGTTGTGTATCAGTAAAGAACCAGACTGGGCAAAAAGCCCCATTGCGAGAAATCGAAACGATCTTAATTCACAAGAACAGCAACAGCGCGGAAACCCAACTACAGCTCGCCGAAGGAGGCGTCATTAACGTAGCCCTAGCAATTGGCTAGGAAATTCTTCCCTATGACGACTACAAAAAGGCTGCCCGGCGTATCAGCGCACGCGGGCGGGGACCGGAGGCTCTTCCTCCGAAAACTCGCTCCAGTCTAGCCTAAAAGGAATAAAGCCACGTCATAAAACGAGAGGGGGCGTGGTCCCTGCGGACGTACCTGATTCCTTACGCGCGCACACCACTTGGGGGGGGGGCGGGAGTAGTGTTTGTTTTTTTCCTCACAACACAGTAAAATATCAAAGAAAATAGCCAATCGCCGAGAAGAAGGCGTGGAACTCTTGACGCATTGAAGGTCAGAGGTGACACTTAGTGGTGGGGAATGGTGGCCGAGAAGGCTCAGTTCTATGAGTGTTGCTGCTCTTCCCGGCCGGATAGTGTCATTTTAAGGGCAGAATTGCTGGGAAGAGGTGCGGGGGCGCAGGTGTTTCGGGACGAGCGTCGTAGCCGGGATCTCGCAGTGGCCAGAAGACGGTGCTTGCCTTGTGCCGGCGGGAGTCCGTGTACCGCCTACTTTCCCGTCCGGTCTCACCGTTGCTTGCAAGTCAAGCAGTTGGAGCCGTTAGTCACCTTCTGGTAGTGGGGAGATCCTTGCTAATCCTGCAGTCCTCCTTATAGTTGCTTGAGGTTAATTTTGGAACAGGTATACACGCAACTTCGTGGCTGCAAGTTGCAGCCGCAGTTAAATAGCATTTGAAGTAGGGTTTATTTGCAAATGGAAAAGGGGACAGAATAGTCTTTCTAATGGTGGGCAAAAAGTTATAAACAGCATTTTTCAAGCACTCCTGGATTACCTTGCTGGTTTTTTTTACAGTCTGCTCATTCGAATACCCTCAACTGCTTGATTTTATATGATGTTACATTATCTCGGGAAAATTCCAAGTTGCATTGAGATGAGGAATTGCCTAGAAAGCCGAGACATAAATACTTGATACTGCAAAGTTTTAAAATGAGGCAGATCCCTTACGTAAAATGAAGTTCTTTTTTTTGTCTTGAATTCCTAGAATGATGGGATCGGAGAAAGATAATAGTAATAACTGCTTAAGAGAAACAGCTTGCCATTTAGCACCCCTTAATATTGGTGCTAACATTTATTATTTTGTTATGTCATTGTATCAAATGGTATCTGAATTCTAACATTTATTTAGAGGAATGTAAGTTCAAATATTTTTGAAGTCAGTATGGATACTTTTTCATAATACATGTTCTGCCTGCTTGCAAGATTAATATATTTGCCATTCAGTTGTTTCAAAGGCTGGGGGGGGGGAGTTTTACAAATGCAACATTGTGTTATGTCTGGTAAAACTGGATACTTTTTCATAATATTATGGTAAGAGTCTAATTGTTTGCAAGATTGGTAACATATTTAGTTACCAGTTGTTTGAGAGGCTCGGGGAATACGTTTTACAACTACTGACTGGTGTTATGTCCAGTAAAACTCTTACATATAAGGAAACTGATTGTAAAATTTGTCTCATATAGTTGCTAAGTCAATGAATTAGGTGTTTTGAAAAATTGTTGTGATTCCAAACTTAAAGGTTTATTGACATGGCTTCCAAAATTACAATTCAAAGTTCAGTACATAGCGATATTGATTGATAGGTGGTGATGGCTGGTGCATATTGAATAGGTGGGATTGAGTAGGGAAAAAAAGTACTTGGCTTCATTTTAAGAGTTATGAAATAATTACATCAGTCAAATGTACACGTAATGTTAAAAAGTTATATGTGGAGGAGTAATTTGTTGCAGCTGTTCAACTGTCTTTAGTTGATTTGTTTAAAGGCATTATTGTACCTATTTTAAAAATCTCTGGCTACATTAAATTGTAATATATGTGAATAAGAATGACAATAATTTGAAATACCTAGTATTTCAACCTATTATTTTTATTCACATATAGAAAAGAAAAAATGAAAAATAAAGTTTTGAGGTGCATTTTTGGTGCTTATAGTACGGCTGTATAGTGTTCTTTTCTTGTAGAAGCAGTGGAGTTTATGCTTGAGAGATTTAGTCCATCGTAAAAGTAGTATTTGCAAATATGCAGCAGACTCTTAATTTTATGCTTAAAGTGTTACATTATAAATTGTATTTTAATTTTTTTTCTAGAATATGGCTGTTACGGTACATCCAAGGATTCATAGCATAGATTTTCTCTGCTGTATTATCCTTGCTACCTCCATTATCTCTTTAGCAGAGGATCACATAGATGGAAGCCATCAGCCCAACATGCGTCTTGATAAGAACATGGTACAAGACAAAGAGTATGTGTTCCGTAAATTGGCATTTTATATAATTCAGTTTTATCTCTTTATTCTTCCATAATAGATAGAGTTGTGAACTGCAGAGCAAGTGCAGGCAATGTATAATCTATGAATTAATGTGGAGATCTTTAAGGTTACAACTAATATAGTTGAAAAGTTAACAACTGGAATTTAGGTGGACAGTTTTTTTGATGACAGCTTCTTTAATAACAGAATTAAAGAACTCAAGGCCTGGCCATTAACAACAATTTAGTTTAGGCCTTTCGTTTAACCAGATTTCAAAATGAATGGAAAAGGGCACTTAATTTTTTTCCATTCATTTTGGAATCTGGTTAAATTGTACTTTAATTTAGGGAGAAAAATAAAGGCTTTTTGACTAAGAGCAAGTGCAGTATTTGTTCATATAGTTAGAATCATGAAAACTGTTCTTAAAGAGTCAGCAGATGTATGTACATTTCACTTAGGCTATTCTTTTATCACTTTGGAGTTCCATCTGGTCCAATTATTGCTTCAAGGAATACGTACTTTGATTGTAACAGCTGGGTCTGCAACAAAACTCAATACAGTCCTCTCATAGCATCAGCTTATCCTCCTCAGCCTAAATTCTCACCAGTTGTGCAGACCAACTCCCAGAGTTTTAGTATGATTAATGCTGGGAATTTTGGGACCTGAAGTCTACTTGTTTAGAATACTAAGACATTAATTGAGTTGTCACTTCATAGTGCAACAGGTATGAAAAAGGGAAATCTCAGGCTAGGAAAAAGACTGAAAATGAAAATGTCAGCATTGTAATTATCTTACCTAAATCTATGGTATGCCTAGATATGGAACACTGTGTACAATTTTGGTCTTTGAGAAAGGGCACAATAACTCAAGACAAAGAGAAACAAAATGATCAGAAAGCCCAGAGGAATGTTTTTTCTAGATTTTTTAGGACTCCTTAGGGGGCGAAAAAGACTATTGAGAGAATTAAGATGTATAAAATAATGAATGGCAGACAACATGGAGGAGGAGTGTTTTCTAGTGAAGGGATTACTCAGTGAAGCTGATAGAAAAGATGTTTAAAACAAAGAAAGGGAAATCCTTCACATATATATAATTAACCAATTTAATTCATTACAGGACACACTGATAGCCACTAACTTAATTAGCTTGAAAAAGGGATTGGATGTATTCATAGAAGACATTTCTGTCAAAATCTATTAATTCTTCAAGACCAACATGATCCCCAAGTATGACTTGAGATTACAAGTTTCAAAGGAATAATGGGAGGGGAAAATCTCAATCTATTTTCTGCTTATGAACACTCTTTGAGAGTGGATTAAGGTGGGCGTTGGCCTAATCTAGTAGAGCAAGTCTTATGTTCTTGGAATAAATACTGCACTTTATACACAATGAGGTATGACTCAATGTGTTGCATAATTGAGGCAATTGTGTCTTACTAAATAACGCTGAAACAGGATGAGCACAATATGTTGAATTATCCTGTTGTGTGTATCTATATGGAAGTTCTAACAGAACCTGTGTATTTATCTTATAGCCACATTATGGAACATTTAGATGGTGTCGTTGACAAACCAGAAGCTGAGATGTCACCACAAGAACTGCAGCTTCATTATTTCAAGATGCATGATTACGATGGTAACAACTTGCTTGATGGTCTTGAACTTGCCACTGCAATATCACATGTACACAGACAGGTACGTATTAGTTTGCCTGAACAGGGAATTTGATGGGCCTTTCAACAGTCCTTGGAAAAATGACATATGTAATATTCGGGTATTTCATATAGGTAGGTAAGTAGGTAGATATAGATGTATAATGACATGTTATTAAATACTGCGTCAAACTTTTGGCATTGTGTTTAGGGAAGACTTTTCTCTAGCAGAACTTACAATTTTATAAATTGGGAAACTTTGAAAATAGCTTTAAGAAGCAAATGAGCAAAAAAAAATACTGCATTATTCTGAGAAAATTAAAATTGAATACAGGTAGTCCTCGCCTTACGACCACAAATGTGACCAAAATTTCTGTTGCTAAGTAAGGCAGTTATTAAGTGAGATTTGCCCCACTTTATGATCTTTTTTGCCACAGTTGTTAAGCGACTTGCTGCAGTTGTTTTTCCCCATTGATTTCAGAAATTGGCTGGGAAAGTTACAAATGGTGATCACATGACCCCAGACGGTGCAACTGTGATAACATTTGCCAAGTGTCTGAATTTTGATCACATGTCCATGGGGATGCTGCCCCAGTCATGTGAAAACTGGTCAAAGGCAGTGCTGGGATTCAGCCAGTTCGCACCACTCCAGGAGAACCGGTTGTTAACTTTCTGAGCAGTTTGGTGAACTGGTTGTTGGAAGAAATCATTAGGGCAGAGAACTGGTTGTTAAATTATTTGAATCCCACCACTGGTCAAAGGTCACTTGTTTCAATACCATTGTAACTTCAAATAGTCACTAAATGAATGGTTATACATTGAGGATTACCCGTAAAGAACTGTACCTTTTGAGTTTTTATTTGCCAGAGCCATTCAAATCTTTCACTCTCTAGCAATATAATTATCAAGAAGCAAGTACTAGAGAGAGGCTCCAAGCCAATGCCTTGGTAGAACTCATCTGTTGTTTTTCCTTTCTAGGGTGATGGCGAACATGTTCAGACAATAAAAGAAGATGAACTAATAAACTTGATAGATGGTGTTTTGCGCGATGATGATAAGAATAATGATGGATATATCGACTATGCTGAATTTGCTAAGTCAATGGAATAAGAACTATCTTCAGTTTTCATGTGCCCAGTTCAATGTGATTCTTATTATAAATTAGTAGGTGTGTTCTGCCTTTGAGCTGTGAAGTTAATAGTAGGCTGGTACATGTCACCATTGGAATGGCTATACTTGTATGTGTTACATATTGGGAAGAAAAAATAATGGAATATAATGGAAACTGTTGTCTGCTGTGATATGGATAACAAACCCCCATACTGAACAATATAATACGTTGTCCTTGTCAGCAGGTTATTTGGCAGCCATCAGCCATTTGCCTTATAAGGCAAAACCTATACTTTAATCAATATTTATATGTGTGTGTTTTTTTCACTCTCCTTACAGAATTAAGTAGATATGAAACCAGAAAAAGTTACCATTTTTTGAGTATCTGTAGAAGATAATAAAAAAGTGAAGTATTCAGTGAAATATTCATTAAAATTATTGTGAACATAAATGTGTGTCTCAGTGGTCTTCCCTTGTATCAGTATTTCTCTGCATTTTAATCTGCCCATTTGGGTATATTTGTTAACGGTATTTCTGAAAATGTAAATTAAATGCCAGTGTTCACCTGTATCCTTTACCAAAACCTGTTCCAATACTAGCTAACTAAATTTTTGTAACTGGGGGGGGGGGAGCTGCCTTGTTAAGATTTCTACCAGTGTAACTTAACACCAATTCTTAGTGTTAAGTATGAATGATTATTTTGTCTTAAAATTAACTCTTTGAAGAGAGTGGCCAAATACTTGAATGGTTTACTTATTTAAAAAGATTCTGGAGCTTTCAGTAATCTTTGGTCCTATACCATTCAGTAATATCCTGTAGATTTAAAATAATGTAACTGTCTATATGTCTGCCTCATTTTATAAATTTAATTGGTTAAATAATATGTACATTCCAAACTGTTGTATTTCACAAGCTGAAAACTCGTAGGGCATTCTCGAAATTGTATAGAGATCTATTTTCTGTAAAGAAATATTCTTATATTCTGTAATAATTGCATTTTGTTAATTATGTAATAAAATCTATCATATGATTGCAACCATCTAAATTACATGATGGGACAGACTTTTGTTTTTTATTTATGCTAAAAAAAATCTACACAAGATATAACATGATACTTCGGGTTTAGAAAAATACAGGCATCGTGCAATATATTTTATCTTGGTTTAATGAGTTTTGCAATTCCAACAAGCTAAGCTGGGTTTGTACTGCAGTTCCATTTTATTGCTTAGCATGTTTGAGCCCTTCCAGGTTTTTCTCATTCACTGAACTATGGTAAAATGAAGCAATTTCATAGCCCAATGCAGAGGTGTCTATAAGGAGATCAAAACAGGCAAGATGGTGTTCACACCCGGGCAATCCAAGTCCCACATTTTTCAGTGTACAAAGAAGTATGTCTTCTATTTCTTGTTTCTGGATGTATGTGATAATCTTTTATCATTTTCCCCACAATACATTATTCTGTTGATACAATGCATTCTTGTTGTATTTTCCTACAATTTATGGCAGGAAATGCAGGAGAACTGTATTATTAATCTTAACATTGGCTTTATGTAGTTTAAAATAAAGGCATTTCCCCCAAATCCCACTCTGAAATCATAACCCCACCTGTTTTGTGTGATTGCCTCATCCATGTTGTGCAATTGCTCCATTCATTGCAGCTCTCAGCTCCCTTAAAATGTTTGGGGTGGTGCTCACTCACAAAAAAATTGCACAGCCATGATTTCAAGTAAAGGTGAGAAATCCTCTTTATATGGAGGGCCCAGGACAATTCCAGGACCTGTCATTTGTAAAAGAGGCTAAAACTAGCAGCTCTTCTTGCTCATTGGACTTTCAGATCAGGGTCAAGAGTTTTCTTGTCAGAGGTCTGAACTAATTGTTTGTAGAAGACTTTCAAAATTAGGCCAAGGGCTATAGATCACTAAAGCTTGGGAAGGCAGTAGGACTACTGTATGTGCAAGTAGCTGTTTTAAAAAACTAATGCAGAAAGGGAATGAAGTAACTTTGCTTTTTTTGCAATTACTTGGGGCTCTCTCTCCACTTTGATTTAGCATTTGTATGAAGCCACTGGATGAAGTCATCTGTAAGCATGGAGTTAAGTAGTTAACATTAGTAAACATTAGTTTACTAACGTTAGTAAATATTAGTTTACTGATAACATTCAATTACATGTTTTTTACTTTGAGCCAACCAAGTGAGGTTACAGGTGCTTAGGAAAGATATAAACACCAAGGATATAGGTCAGGGGTGTCAAACTTACGTCGTCATGATGGCATCACATAGCATCATAGGGGTTTTTTCCCCCCTTCGCTAAACCGGGCGTGGGCATGGCCAGCGACTGACGCATCCAGCGCATGGGCCTTGAGTTTGACAGCCCTGATGCAGGTAAAGAAAATGAGATAAGATTTCAGTGTGTTCTTAGAAGAAACAAGCTAGAAAAGTAAGTTTGTTGCAGCAACTTTGACTTAACTTTTTTATCTTCATTTTCAAATCTAATACATATTTCAGTATTATAGCTTTTGACCAATTTATCCCTTCTATAGTCTATATTCTCCCTTATTGTCTGTTTTAGACATAACAACAGGCTGTAAATTATCTCTGATGTAGTAGTAGAAAATGAGTGTGACAAAACAGTGAAGGTCACTTACTACTTTTTGTTGTTATTGTTAAGGCTTGGTGTGTTGTTATATGAAGGCATACATTGTGATTTGTAATCAATAGATTATATCTTAGCTTGATATGAGAACCCAGCCAATTGTGGATTCATAAAACAATAACTTAGCATTATACAGAAACCCAGCTTCACACTCCTGAAGGCCAAAGAGAGCTTTGTAGGTTCAAGCCTAAACATGCGTATTTTCCAATGAGACAGACCAGGGTAGGAAGACTATTAATTACAATTTATTAGAATATTTTGATAAAAGGGATTCCTCTCATTCAAAGAGGGAATCTCAGCATCCATCTTACATTCAATCCTTTTATAGTTAAGACATCAAAGAAAATGTAAGAGAAAAGATGATTGGACAGGACAAAAGTAACTTCCCCTTTGCATAAACATGATTTGTATCCCATAGTACCATACATGTTCATGAAAATGAAATCTGATGATAGAAGGGGTGCAAATGTTAAGATGTTAATAAGAAACAAAGGTTGGAACTAGATTAAAGTCACTTTTGTCTTATGCAGTTTCCGCGTACGTTAACTGCAGAGGGCTGATCCAAAATAGGTTTATGAAGGGACAGACCAGACACCAATTAATGCTAACAAGGTTTCTCTTATCAGGAGACATTCTCCAGATATCCCCTCCTAAAGACTATCTTTTCAGTTTATAAATGTTAGAAGCTATCAATAGGATAAAAGGGTTTCCTACATTCTGGTCTGTAATAATTTGATAAACCTTTATCATCATTTTAAGAGAGAAAAATACATCAAATTAAAATAAAAAGTAACTATGTTAGTTAATAAGTATAACAATATTGCAAAGTGCAACTGGCCCTCTGAGTATTGAGTAGCTGGACTAGATTCTAAACGGAATTGGGTAGGTGCTCTGAGGTTGGTTGCCTTCTTGCAGACGTTTCATTACCAAACTAGGTAGCATCATCAGTGCCAGAATTAGCATAAGTTTTAGGGTAGCACTTTTACCTAATTTGATAAGGAAATGTAGGCAAGTAAACAACCAACCTCAGGGAGCACTAAGGACCCCTCAGTTCAACCTACAAATATCCTCTTATATTTGTGACCATATCTCAAGTAACTGTGTTCTCTTTGCTGATGATGTCAAACTGTTTAACACCACCGACAATACAGCTACCATTCAAAAAGACCTTGATCATCTAACCGCTTGGTCTAAAATTTGGCAATTACAAATCTCAACCAGCAAATGCTCAGTCTTACATGTTGGAAAAAAGAACCCAAACACTAAGTACATGCTTGATGGACATTACCTTACAGATGACCCCCACCCTGTCAAAGACCTTGGAGTTTTCATATCTAATGATCTAAGTGCCAAAGCCCACATAGCAAAAAAGGCTCTAAGAGTTGTTAACCTAATCTTACGTAGCTTCTTTTCCAAAAACACCACACTACTGACCAGAGCATATAAAACATTTGCTAGGCCAATTCTTGATTACAGCTCACCTGTCTGAAACCCATAGCCCATTTCTGACATCAATACAATTGAACGTGTCCAGAAATATTTTACAAGAAGAGTTCTCCACTCCTCCGTAACCAGAAAATACCTTATCCCACCAGACTTGAAATCCTAGGTTTAGAAAACTTGGAACTCTGTCGCCTTCGACAAGATCTGGGTTTAACTCATAGAATCATCTATTGTAATGTCCTTCCTGTTAAAGACTACTTCAGCTTCAACTGCAATAATACAAGAGCTACCAATAGATTTAAACTTAATGTCAACCGCTCCAATTTGGATTGCAGAAAATATGACTTCTGTAACAGAGTTATCTGTGCTTGGAATGCATTACCTGACTCTGTGGTCTCTTCTCATAACCCCAAAAGCTTTAACCAAAAACTATCTACTGTTGACCTCACCCCATTCCTAAGAGGACTTTAAGGGGCGTGCATAAGAGCACAAACGTGCCTACCGTTCCTGTCCTATTGTTTCTTTTCATATATACATATATATATATATATGTAGGTCTTTGGTTATTCGGGTTTTCTCCTGCGTAAAATTGGAAGTGTCTTGGCGACGTTTCGACGAAGTCTCATTCGTCATCTTCAGGCTTCAGCTTTGTGCTTCTGGGAGCAATGTGTGACTGCAGCTGTTTCTTCCTTTTTAACTGCTAGTGGGGGTTTGAACTGATTGGGTGGGAGCTTGGCTGTGCTCTGATTGGATGGGGGTTTTTTTGTGCTCTGATTGACTGGGGGTGTATCCTGTTTGGGTGGGGGCTTGGTTGTGCTCAGATTAGAACATCTCCAGAACAAAACGCTTAGCTGACAAACAACACCTAAAAACCGAACTACACACTCTCACTAACGTACTAACATCCAATGGATTCCAAAGAAATAAGATTACCAAACTAATCCAAAAAGAACCCCCCACTAAAATCCAAGACAGAGAACAAGAAAATGGCACAGCCCTCCTCCCATATATAAAAGGCACCACAGACAGTATCAGCAAGATCCTCCACAAAGACAACATCAAGACAGCATTCTGCACAACCCGAAAAATATCCACCATCCTAAGAAACCCCAAAGACAAAATTGAGTTAGAAAATCAAGGAGTATATGAAATCCCATGCCTGCCCCACCACATACATTGGACAAACCAACAGAAGAATAAGTGCACGCATTGAAGAACACAAGAACTCAGTCAAAAAAGAGGAACCAACTTCTTCCCTGGTCCAACATCTTAAAGCCACAGGACACGATATTGACTTTAAAAAGACCAGAACTATCGCCAAAACTGAACACTTTAACAACAGAATAATCAGAGAAGCCATTGAGATAGAAAAACGCCCACACAGCATGAACAAACGAGATGATACCTCCCACCTACCAGCCATTTGGAAACCCGCCCTTATTGACAAACGAGTCCCTAACACAAGGAATGACACCAGACCCACACTCACGAGGTCCACACAGGATGTCACCACCACACATCCACCCAGAAAGCAGACCCAAACCCACACTGATCAGGAAGCACGACCAAGGACCAGAAGCCAGACCGCAGCTGCAACATTAGCCATTTCAAACCCCTCCAATCCATACATGCAGCAGACTGACACCCACTATGAAGATGTAGCATGACCACGAACACAAAGCCAAACAACAGCAATGCAGCTCACCAGCTCAAATCCCCCTGCAACTCAGACTAATCTGAGCACAACCAAGCCAAACAGGACACACCCCCATCCAATCAGAGCACAAAAAAACCCCCATCCAATCAGAGCGCAGCCAAGCTCCCACCCAATCAATTCAAACCCCCACTAGCAGTTAAAAAGGAAGAAACAGCTGCAATCACACATTGCTCCCAGAAGCACGAAGCTGAAGCCTGAAGATGACGAATGAGACTTCGTCGAAACGTCGCCAAGACACTTCCAATTTTACGTGGGAGAAAACCCAAATAAACAAAGATCTACATATATATATATATATATATATATATATATATATATATATATATTGTGTGATGCTTGTGTATATTGTTATGACAAAATTAAATAAATTAAATAAATATTGGTAAATACATTCCATCTCCACTAGATGGCACAAGGGACCCATATTTGCTACTGTAAGCTTTTTTTGGGCTCTTTTCTATTCCTATTCCAGAATCCTAGGCTCACAAGCTTCTACCATAATATTACAATGAATATTTACCTCAGTCTAAAAACTCTCGACCTTTATTTTACTATAAATGTATTGATGTCAGGGGGAAAAAATTCAAACATCCTATGCAAATCATCACATAATACATCTCATGTTCATTAATTCATTGATTCTGTCATTTAAGAGGACCAGTAACAATACAAGACTCAACAACTGCCTTGACCTCATCTTTTGCAATAACACAAACTCAATTTATGGACTACAAATAAAAAAACCCTTTTCCAACAGTGACCACTGCATGATAGACTTTTGTCTCAATATACGCCCTCACATAAATCGTCATAATAATAGTACTCCTAACTACAATTTTAAAAAAGCCAACTATGACCTCATAAACAATGATCTCTCATCTCTTGACTACAAAATCTATTCTCAACCTGTATCACTGCCGAAGACCACTACAGTTTTCCTACTTGAAATCAACAGAATCATCAAACTATACCTACCACAAATCACCACCAAAATTAAAAAAAACAAATTACCCATATCAATTAAAAAACTTCAATCCAAAAAAAAAAAATCCCTCTGGAGTAAAAACAAAAAGGGCCATGTAGCAAATTTCAAAAACCGCTACAGAAATATTTGAAACCAAATAAAAACTGAATGCACCATTTACCATACAAAGCAAGAAGAAGACCTTCTGCATACAAATTCCAATCATGCTTTTTATAATTTTGTGAACAATAAACTTAAAGAATCAAGATCCATCCCACCACTAAAAGAATCTAATGGCAAAGAATACAATGATGAAACAGTTAAAGCAAACCTCTTTAACACATTATTTGGCTCAGTCTTCGTTAACAGTGATGGCACATTTCCGACATTCCCCAATCGTACCAACAATGATTACAACGACTTAACACATATAGACTTCACAGAAGATAATGTTAAAAAAGCTCTTCTCAACCTGAAACCATCTTTATCTATTGGGCCTGATGGACTATGTGCATACTTCTTAAAAAAACTTTCAATTAATATAGCAGAACCGTAAGCATAATCTTTAATAAAGCTTTCACCACTGGTTCCCTTCCCAAACTTTGGTCTCTAGCCACAGTCATCCCTATCTTCAAAAAAGGAGATCCCAGCCTAGTTGAAAACTATAGACCAATGTGTCTATGCTGCGTCACCTGCAAAATAATGCAATCTATCATCAACCAATTCATTACCCTCCACCTTGAAACAAACAACCTACTCTCTAACAAACAATTTGGTTTCAGGAAAAAATTATCATGTAACTTACAACTTCTCCACTGCAAAAACATATGGACTACTTATCTTGATCAAGGCAAAGCAATAGATGCTATCTACATAGACTTCTGCAAAGCTTTTGACTCATGATAAACTTCTCTTACGGCATTTCAGGACCTCTTCACAATTGGATAACTGCTTTCCTATCAAACAGACAACGTGGTCAAAATTGGCAATGCTCTATCAAATCCTGTTCCTGTCAAAAGTGGCGTTCCTCAAGGCAGCGTTCTCGGACCAACACTCTTCATACTATACATAAATGAACTCTGTGACCATATCTCAAGTTATTGTGTTCTCTTTGCTGATGATGTTAAGCTATTTAACACCACCAACAATACTACTACCCTTCAAAAAGACCTTGGAGTTTTCATATCAAATTATCTATGCCAAAGCCCATTGCAACTACATAGCAAAAAAAGCTCTAGGAGTTGTAAACCTAATTTTATGTAGCTTCTTTTCCAAAACACTACACTACTAACCAGAGCATACAAAACATTTGCAAGACCCATTCTTGAATACAGCTCACCTGTCTGGAACCCATACCACATCTCTGACATTAATACAATTGAATGAGTCCAGAAATATTTGCAACCAAATAAAAACTGAATGCACCATTTACCATACAAAGCAAGAAGAAGACCTTCTGCATACAAATTCCAATCATGCTTTTTATAATTTTGTGAACAATAAACTTAAAGAATCAAGATCCATCCCACCACTAAAAGAATCTAACGGCAAAGAATGTAACGATGAAACAGTTAAAGCAAACCTCTTTAACATATTCTTTGGCTCAGTCTTCGTTAACAGTGATGGCACATATCCGACATTCCCCAATCGTACCAACAATGATTACAACAACTTAACACATATAGACTTCACAGAAGATAATGTTGAAAAAGCTATTCGCAACCTGAAACCATCTTTATCTATTGGGCCTGATGGACTATGTGCATACTTCTTAAAAAAACTTTCAATTAATATAGCAGAATTCTTAAGCATAATCTTTGATAAAACTTTCACGACTGGTTCCATTCCCAAACTTTGGTCTCTAGCCACAGTCATCCCTATCTTCAAAAAAGGAGATCCCAGCCTAGTTGAAAACTATAGACCAATCTCTCTATGCTGCGTCACCTGCAAAATAATGGAATCTATCATAAACCAATCCATTACCCTCCACCTTGAAACAAACAACCTACTCTCTAATAAACAATTTGATTTCAGGAAAACATTATCATGTAACTTACAATTTCTCCACTGCAAAAACATATGGACTACTAATCTTGATCAAGGCAAAGCAATAGATACAATCTACATAGACTTCTGCAAAGCTTTTGACTCATGATAAACTTCTCTTACGGCATTTCAGGACCTCTTCACAATTGGATAACTGCTTTCCTATCAAACAGACAACGTGGTCAAAATTGGCAATGCTCTATCAAATCCTGTTCCTGTCAAAAGTGGTGTTCCTCAAGGCAGCGTTCTCGGACCAACACTCTTCATACTATGCATAAATGAACTCTGTGACCATATCTCAAGTTATTGTGTTCTCTTTGCTGATGATGTTAAGCTATTTAACATCACCAACAATACTACTACCCTTCAAAAAGACCTTGACTTTGTATCCGATTGGTCTAAAACTTGGCAAATCCAAATCTCAACCAGCAAATGCTCAATCTTACATACTGGAAAAAAGAACCCAAACACTAAGTACAAGCTTGATGGACATTACCTTACTGATGACCCCCACCCTGTAAAAGACCTTGGAGTTTTCATATCAAATTATCTAAGTGCCAAAGCCCAGTGCAACTACATAGCAAAAAAAAGCTCTAGGAGTTGTAAACCTAATTTTGCGTAGCTTCTTTTCCAAAAACACTACACTACTAACCAGAGCATACAAAACATTTGCAAGACCCATTCTTGAATACAGCTCGCCTGTCTGGAACCCATACCACATCTCTGACATTAATACAATTGAATGAGTCCAGAAATATTTTACAAAGAGAGTCCTCCACTCCTCTGTAAACAACAAAATACCTTATACCTCCAGACTTGAAATCCTGGGATTAGAAAATTTAGAACTCCGCCGACTCAGACATGACCTGTGTTTAACACACAGAATCATCTATTGCAATGTCCTTCCTGTTAAAGACTACTTCCACTTCAATTGCAATAATACAAGAGCAAACTATAGATTCAAACTTAATGTTAACCGCTTCAATCTTGATGGCAGAAAATATGACTTTTGTAACAGAGTTGTTAATGCTTGAAACACACTACCTGACTCTGTGGTCTCTTCTCAAATTCCCAAAAGCTTTAACCAAAAACTGTCTACCATTGACCTCACCCCATTCCTAAGAGGACTAATAGGGGTGTGCATAAGTGCACAAAAGTGCCTACTGTTCCTGTACTATTGTTTCTTTCATTATATGCGCTTATATATATTTTTGTGACAAGTAAATAAACAAATAAATAAACAAACATTCCATCTCCACTAGATGGCACAAGAGACCCATATTTGCTACTGTAAGCTTTTTTTTTGGGCTCAAACGGCCTTTTCTAGTCCTATTCCAAGATCCTAGGCTCACAAACTTCTACCATAATATTACAATGAATATTTACCTCAGTCTAAAAACTCTCGACCTTTATTTTACTATAAATGTATTGATGTCAGGGGAAAAAAATTCAAACATCCCATGCAAATCATCACATAATACATCCCATGTTCATTAATTCATTGATTCTGTCATTTAAGAGGACCAGACTCTTCAAAATCTCCTGTCTTTGCCAAGACCACTAGATGAAGCCAAACATTTGTCTTTCCTCCAAGACACTTGAGTTATGACATGGCAAAGATTTGGGTTTAATATAGGAGATTCCCCTCCTCCCTCTTTTCCTTCAACCTTTCAAACTCCTTGTCCAAGTTTCCACATTGGCTCTTCATTCCTAACTTAATTTGTTGAAAAATTATCCTGGTACTAATTATGAGCCAGACAAGATCATGACCAGCTCAATAAGATCGGAGGGGAGAGTCAGATTGGAAACTTGGACAAAGTGAGTAAAAATGCCTTGGTGACATTTCTTGAAATTATTCTTTTAGATAAGCCCTTTCAATTATGAGTATGCAGAGATTATTACTTTTCCATATAACATTTGACAGGCATTCACCACTTCAAAAAGGTAATACATGTCAGTTATACAATTTTTACCCAATTTTGCAATAGGTTACAATGACTGTCTTCTTCTGCTAACTGCTAGAGCTACATGAAAGGTATATATCAGTAGTGAAATCCAAATTTTTTTGCTACTGGTTCTGTGAGCCTGGCTTGGTGGGCATGGTGTGGCTTGGTGGGCGTGGCTTGGTGGGCATGGCAGGGGAAGGATACTGCAAAATCCCCATTCCCTCCCCACTCCTGGGGGAAGGATGTTGCAAAATCTCCATTCCCACCCTACCCTGGGGCCAGTCAGAGGTGGCATTTGCCAGTTCTCCGAACTACTCAAAATTTCCGCAACCGGTTCTCCAGAACCTTCCAGAACCTGCTGGATTTCACCCCTGGTATATAATGTAAATTGTATTAAACCACAGTTTCTTACAGTTATGAATAAACTTTTAAAAGTTGGGTTCACTTACTTTACTAGTCTGTAAACAAGTTTTCACAAACCACCATTGGCTGGGTATTTGCAATGCATAAACCAGAACCAACAATTTAGACTGTGGTTTAACACCGTGTCATGAGTATTTCTTGGAGTGGAGCAGAAGGACAAAGGACATTCTGAGCACCTTGATCTTATTGCAATAATGACATGAATTATGCCATTTACGGTGGTGGGTTGCTGGGGGTTCGCAGGAGTTCAGGAGAACCTCTAGCTAAGATTCTGTGCAGTTTGGGGGACCCCCAAATCCCACTCCTGGCTGGCCCCACCCACCCTTTCCCTCCCCTCCCAGTAGTCCCTACATCAACCTTTTGGATGCAGGTAAGTGCAGGGCACGTGCGGAGACTCAAGGAGGGCGAAAAGCAGACTTACCAGAAGTTTGGGCCCATTTCTGGCCTCCTGAGGGCCTCCGGAGCCTAAGGAGGATTGACTCTCTTGGTACAATCACTGGATGCCCTGCAGATACAATAAAGGCAACAAAATAAGAATTTTTCGTTGCACTTATTGTCATAAAATGGGCCTTAAAAGTGACTCTTGCTCATGTTCAATCAGATGTGTTTCTTGTTTCCTTCCAGCAGGCTCCAGTCATTTATCTATTTATGCTATTTATCTATGGAGATTCACAGTCATCCAGGTCATGGTTGTCCCAAAGGTGCTTTTATCAAGAGGCAACTGGACTTTCTGTTTTTCTTTGAAGACATTTTGCTTCTCATCCAAGAAGCTTCTTCAGCTCTGAATGAGAAGTGAAATGTTTTCAAGGAAAAAACAGAAAGTTCAGTTGCCTCTTGAAAAAGCACCATTAGGACATGTAAGCTATTGTTTCATCATCCAGAATTCCCCTGTAAACCAAGGGGAATCCCATGTTCAACAAGCAAAGAGAGGCTTCTTAAACATAAACCCATGCAAAGCCATAGCTGCCCTCCTATTTCAACTGACAAAAACTTCAACTGGACCATGCACCAATCTTCAGAAATATCTTCAAGATCTGTACAAAGTCCAGCCAGGTCCACTAGATGTCTGGAGTGGACCACTTCAATTGCCTTCTTGCACTGAAACATTTCACGGCAACCAAAAAGTGATCTCACCGAGACAAATGAATGTTAGTAATTCACCACCACAACCTAAAAAAAAATCTAGTTCAATCATATATATATCTATAGTTGTGCACAACTTTTTTTTCTTAGAATTAACTCGGTTGCGGACCAGTATAGATAAAAACTTCAGATAGATATTGTAAAAAAAAACCAAACCAAGATCTATATCACAGTTCACTGAAGTTTATCAAAATCAAAAGAGCTTAATCCTATAATCCTATACTCTTAAGAGTAAGTTCCACTGTACTAAATGAAACTTTCTTTTGAATAAATCAGTGGTGGGATTCAAAAAACGTTACTACTGGTTCTGTGGGTATGACTTGGTGGGTGTGGCAGGGGAAGGATACTGTAAAATCTCCATTCCCTCCCCACTCCAGGGGAAGGTTACTGCAAAATCCCCATTTCCTCCTGATCAGCTGGGACTCAGGAAGCAGAAAATAGATGGGGGCGTGGCCAGTCAGAGGTGTATTTACCGGTTCTCCGAACTACTCAAAATTTCTGCTACCGGTTCTCCAGAACCAGTTAGAACCTGAAGAATAACACCTCTGGAATAAACATAGAGGCTGGCACTGTGCTTAATGCTGAATTGTGGTGTTTGTGTGTGCGCATGTGTGTGTGTGTGTGTGTGCATCAGTGGTGGGTTTCAAAAATTTTTTACTACTGGTTCTGTGGGTGTGGCTTGGTGGGCAGGTGTGACTTGGTGGGCGTGGCTTGGTGGGCGTGGCATGCGAAGGATACTGTAAAATCTTCATTCCACCCCGCTTCAGTGGAAGGATACTGTAAAATCCCCATTTCTTCCCAATCATCTGGGACTCGGGAGGCAGATAATAGATGGGGACAGGGCCAGTCAGAATTTTTATTACCGGTTCTCCGAACGACTCAAAATTTCCGTTACTGGTTCTCCAGAACTGGTCAGAGCCTGCTGGAACCCACCTCTGGTGTGCATGTGTGTTTTGTCTGTTTGATATAATTCAATCCCAATTTCACTTTTTAAAAAATCTGTTTTTACCCCTGTCAGGACCATATTTAAGGCTGGACATTTGCTGGAAGACTTTTAACCAATTTTGGAAGAACATCAAGAAAGCCAAGATTGAGGTTTAATACTTGGCAATTTATTTATTAGCTTGGATGCTTGTTTTCTCCTGGAAGCCAGTGAAAGTGGTGAACTAAGGCCCATCTTAATATATATACATATATTAATAAAACTATATGGCTCAGACATGCAAGTAAAATAGATTGGCTGGATCGTTGTACTGCTCTCAATGTCAGCTGTTGCCAGAAATAAAGCAGCCAAATGCTCCACTGGAGAATACAAAAATGAACCCAACCATTTCTGCAGGGCTGGACTTAGTTCCATTCTAAGCCAAATTAAAGGACTCCCAAGTGCACTCTCTGTGTTTCTGTTCTGCCAAACCAGAGGCAGAGATACAGTACATGTGAAATAGCCCATTTGTGCAGACAGCCTTTGCCTTCCATCTGCGCTGGGCTGTTCTGCCAAACATTTTGGCAAGACAGCATGGTGTGTGTGTGTGTGTGTGTGTGTGTGTGTGTGTTAAAAATCCACTCTTCATGTTGGCAAGACAGCTAGTAGCTGTGCTCAATTTCCCTACATCTGGAAACTTGGATGTTGCTGTTCTTCTCTGTCTGCTTTGTAATGAGAGAAAAGACATGCTGTTCCCAGCTGCAGGAATGTTGTAAAGAGCCCAGCACAGGAGATTGGATTGGTTCTCTCTGCTCTACAAGGATACTATATCACTGCTATCAGTGACAGCAGAGATTTTTACTACTCCAGTGATCTGGGTTGTACATGTCTTCTGACATTTAAGAAGAAAAGTAATGTTGTGGCATTCAGGGCATTTCTAGCATACAGGCTATCTTTACCGCCCAAGCATAGCATAATTCTGTCTGTCTGTCTGTCTGTCTGTCTGTCTGTCTGTCTGTCTGTCTGTCTGTCTGTCTGTCTATCTATCTATCTATCTATCTATCTATCTATCTATCTATCTATCTATCATCTATCTTCTTTCTATCTATGTATCTATCTATGTATCTATGTATCTATCATCTATCTTTCTATATCTATCTATCTATCTATCTATCTATCTATCTATCTATCTATCTATCTATCTATCTATCTATCTATCTATCTCATCTATCATCTATTTAGCTATATCTACCTACCTACCTACCTACCTATCATCTATCTCTATTATCTCTATCTATATTCCAAGAGACCTTTCAGAGACCTATCCTCGTTTCCTGCTCCATTTACATGTTGCCTAGCAACCATGTGGAGTCTGAATTTTTCCATTGAATAATATAAGATGTACAGAATCTATACAATGGGTATTTCTTCCCAATCCAGTCAAATCATTATTCAGTTTCAGTTGTAGTTTTTGTTTTCCTTTGCTTCAGGTTTGCCTGAGTATATTTACTACAAATAAATATGTTCAACCCAAATAAAATTCAGCTTTCATTCATGCATTTGGAACATTTGCATTTGGTGCTTTGGTTAAGGTGCTGGACTAGGAAACGTGGTTGGCATGGAAGCAGGCAGATGACTTTTAGCTAGTCATTTTTTCTCCATGCTAGACTGAGACATCCAAAATATCCCAGAATAAAGCAGTGGAAGATGCTAAACTACCTCTGCAATGTTGCCAAGAAAACCATATGGACTAGCCCATGAAATTGCCAGAAGTCAAGGCTGATTTGAAAAAAAGTGGGGGCTATCTATATCCCATCTTTTCTTTACAGGCTTGCTTAGCATGCACCAACACCTGGCTGACCCTATCTGGAATGGTCCAATAGGTTGAGCTGACTAGTTGGGTGGTCATGTTCTGTAGCTTCAATGATAGAGAAGTTGCTTTACCTAATGTCATCAGATAAGGATGGGAATGACTGTATCTTGCTCAATGGAAAATTGGTAAGAATAGACAATTGCTTCTATATACCTCATTGTTGTATACTGTGACAAGGTTGTTGGCAGGAGTTTATAAACTGGGTGGTTAAACAGATAAATGCATACATAGGTATTGGATAAACCAGGGGTGCTCTTCTCAAGAACCAGTAGCAGAAATTTTGAGTACTTTGGAGAACCAGCAAATACCACCTCTGGTTGGCCCCAGAGTGGGGTGGGACTGGAGATTTTGCAGTATCCTTCCCCTGCCATGCCCACCAAGCCACACCACGCTTACCAAGCCAAGCCCACAGAACCACTACTAAAAAAATGTGAATTCCATCATCGGGCTAAACCAATTATGCAGCTCATCTAAGGCTTGTTCTATTTTCATAACATGCTAGCTTTAGTTGTATTCCTGACCTTAAACAGGCATACCTATTTACTTACCTACAGTACCTACGTATGACAGAAAAAGAGAAAGAAATAGTAAGTCAAAGAAATTAAAGGCATAACATGAGAAAAGGATATAAATATGTAATGTATCTTTAAATGGTTTTGGCGGGAAACAAGCACGTTGCTGATTGGTTAAAGCCGCCGGTAGAACTGTATATAAGGAGAGGTTTTTCCCCAGCCTGGTCGCTGGGTTCACCATATATTAAAGAGCTGTTGTCACTACCCTGGTCTCCAGCCTCGTTACTTCCCGAACTTAACACTGGTGACGAAGGTGGGATCTCGAGGCTAAGAGCACCAGGAACGAGCTGAACGCACGGAGAACCGAACCCAGCAAACTCAGGGCAGAAACGCGGAGATGGGCAGCTACACTCCGCCCGCACCGTTTGACCCAGCCAGGGAGAAATGGGGAACGTACATGACCCGTTTGAGCTTCCTAGAAGCAAACGAACTGCAAGGAGTTCCAGACAACCGCAAAGGGCATATTTCCTGAGCCACTGCGGTCCGAGGTCATCGACATTGCGGAAGCCCTGGCAGAGCCAACGCCGGTACAATCGGTATCGTGGCAAACTCTGCAAAATCTATTGAAGAACCATTTCGCGCCAACACCGTCCAAATATGCGCGTTTTGAATTTGGGAGCGCAGACAGCAAGAGGCGAATCCATCAGCGATTACATGGCCGCCCTGCGAAAAGCCTCCAAGGACTGTGGGTACCGAGACTTGGATGAGGAGCTGTTAGAGCAACTCATCCGTGGGGTCAGAGACATGCGTTTGCGGGCGGCTGCTATCAAAAAGCAATCTAACGCTGGCAAACGCTCTGGGCGAAGCCAGAGCTCATGAGATGTCCACCCAAGCGGCGGAAACCCTGCAAAGCCACTCACGCCAGCAGTACAAGCGAAATCAACCCCGGTCCATAGTGAAGAAATCCAGCCCGAATCAGGCGGCGAGGATGAGGAAGGAGTTTGCCTCACTGAGAGAAGGGAAAAGAAGACCGGGATGAATGCGGAAGTTGCGGAGGGCAACACCAGCGTCAACGATGCAAGTTCAAGGACGCTACATGTCGGCGGTGCGAGAAGAAGGGGCACCTGGCTCAAGTCTGTCGAGCACCCCAACCTTCCCGAAAATTCAAACCAACCAATCAGAGCGCAGGATCGGCAAGGCGACCCGCGATTGGTCAAAACAAAAAGGGCGCGAACTCAAATCGAATGACCGTGATCATAGGCCGTGCAGCAACCCGCGTCGAGAAGAAAATCTTCACTAAACCAAAAATCGAAGGAGTGCCGTGCCGACTAGAAGTGGACACAGGGTCAGCGATCACAATCATGTCCTGGGACACTTTTGCAAAAGCTTTGCCGAGAATCGCCAAACGCAAACTGCAAACACAACGGCTACGAGTGCACGACTACCAAGGGAATCGCATCCCTGTTCGAGGGACCACCTCCGTCCGCGTCGAGTACGGACCACACAAGAAGACCCTGCCCATCACGATAGTCGAAGGGACACTGCCAAGTCTGTTGGGACTAGACTGGTTCCGTGCATTGGGCATGGGAGTGACTGGCATCTACAGAAGTGACTTTAACCTAAAAGACACACTCATGAACGAGTTCGAAGATGTCTTCAAGGACTGCCTGGGCAAGTACAAGGGGACCCCTATTTCCTTCAATTTAGACCCCCAGGTAGCCCCCATTAGGTTAAAGGCAAGGAGAGTCCCTTTTGCCCTTAAACCTAAGATTGACAAGGAGATAGACAAGCTCATCAGTCAGGGGATTCTGGTGCCAGTCGATCACGCAAAGTGGGAGACGCCAATCGTCACCCCAGTAAAACCAGATGGGTCAGTTAGAATCTGCGCTGACTACAAGGCGACGTTAAACAAAGCCTTGCAGAAAAGCGCTTACCCGGTCCCCGTGGTGCAACACTTGCTGCACTCGCTGGGGCAAGGACACGTTTTTGCCAAGTTAGATTTGGCTCAAGCCTATCAACAACTGCCCGTAGACGCCAACACAGCCGAAGCCCAGACGATTGTGACTCACAGAGGTGCTTTCAAGTGTACCCGGTTACAGTTTGGGGTGAGTGTGGCACCTGGTCTATTCAAAATTTAATGGGCGACTTCTGCAAGGGCTCCGGGGTAGTCCCTATTTCGATGATGTATTGGTATCAGCGAAAATTTAGAAGAATTGGGGGAGCGTTTGAGAAAAGTTCTGGGCATTTTCCGGTCAGCCGGTCTAAAGGTTAAAGTGAACAAATGCCAGATAGGGGTAGAATCCGTAGATTTCTTGGGCTACAGAATAGACAAGGACGGAATTCACCCCACTGAAAGCAAGGTCAAGGCAATACGAAAGGCTCCAGCGCCCAAAAACAAAACAGAGCTACAGGCATTCCTGGGTCTAGTGAATTTTTACGTGGTCTTTTTAAAAAATAAGGCAACCGTTGCCGAGCCGCTACATAAGTTACTGGGAAAGAATACTGCTTGGTCTTGGGGAAAGTCGGAAGCTAGGGCTTTCGAAGCAGTAAAAAACCTACTCTCGAGCGATAGCTTACTGGTTCAGTATCATAGCTCATTGCCATTGGTATTAGTCTGCGATGCTTCCCCTTACGGGGTGGGGGCTGTGCTCAGCCACAGGTTTCCAAATGGCACAGAAGCCCCAATAGCCTTCTACTCCAGAACGATGTCCTCGACAGAGAGGAACTATAGCCAGTTGGATAAGGAAGCGCTAGCTATTGTGTCAGGGGTAAAAAAGTTTCACGAGTACGTTTTTGGTAGAGACTTTGAAATTGTGACAGATCATAGACCACTGTTAGGGATACTGGCTGGCGACCGCCCAACGCCTGTGGCACTGTCGCCACGACTGACCCGATGGACTATCTTCTTAGCCGCCTATTCCTACAAACTGCAGCATCGGCCGGGAAAAGAGGTGGGGCATGCGGACGCATTAAGTAGATGCCCACTACCAGGAGCGATCGAAGACCCCACTCCGGGGACGCCCATACTGTTAATTGACTCTCTGGACTCTGGCCCAGTCACATCTAAGGAGGTGGCTCGGGCATCATACCGGGACATTACTTTGAGAACTGTACTCGGTTGGGTACAAAGAGGGTGGCCCGCTGCGCCGGGCGAGCGTTTAAGGAATTTGTAAAAAAACGTGGGGAACTGTCGGCTCAAGGGGGGTGCCTGCTATGGGGGGATAGAGTGGTGATCCCAGAAAAATTGAGGAAAAGGGTGTTGGACCTCCTCCACGAGGGTCACCCAGGGATCGTTAGGATGAAGGGTTTAGCGAGAAGCTATGTGTGGTGGCCCTTAATGGACTCAGAAATTGCTGAAAGGGTAGGGAAATGCCAGGCCTGCCAGGAGTCCAGACCGCTACCCCCAACGGCCCCGGTTCGGGAATGGGAGAAACCCCAGGGCCCCTGGTCTAGAATACACATTGATTTTGCCGGCCCCTTCCACGGCCAAACCTTCCTGGTCGTAGTAGACGCCTATTCCAAATGGCTGGAAATCATTCTCATGAGATCCATGACAGCCGAGGCCGTGATCTCAGTCCTAAGGCACCTATTTGTAACCCATGGGTTGCCCGACACGCTAGTGTCCGATAACGGTCCACAATTCACGGCAACCCAATTTGAAGAATACTTGGCAGAGGAGGGCATCCGACATGCCCTCTCGGCGCCTTTCCACCCTGCGACGAATGGCCTTGCAGAGCGTTCCGTCCGGAGCGCTAAAGAGGCATTGTCCAGACTTAAGCCAGGCGACTGGCAAACAAAATAGATATTTTCCTGGCAGTCCAACACAGAACCCCTGTGTCACAACCGGCAGAAGCCCAGCCGAATTGTTAATGGGCAGCTCAGGTGCCCCTAGACTGTCTACATCCAAACTATACGCCGGAGGGTTACAAGGGGGAAATAGGAAAAACAAGAGAAATGGACATAGGCGACTGAGTGTGGGCACACAACTATGGCGAAGGCCCAACCTGGATAGCAGGACAAATCCTAAACAGAACAGGTCCCAAATCATACTTAGTAGAAATAAGGGACGGCCGAGTATGGAGGCGCCACATAGACCAAATACGAAACGCATAGCTGAACAATCTGAATCAATAGAAACGGGCCCTGACTACACAATGTTTGATTCCACAGAATAAATAAATAAATAAATAAATAAATAAATAAATAAATAAATAAATAAATAAATAAATAAATAAATAAAAAAATAAATAAATAAATAAATAAATAAATAAAAAAATAAATAAATAAATAAATAAATAAATAAATAAATAAATAAATAAATAAATAAATAAATAAATAAATAAATAAATAAATAAATAAATAAATAAATAAATAAATAAATAAATAAATAAATAAATAAATAAATAAATAAATAAATAAATAAATAAATAAATAAATAAATAAATAAATAAATAAATAAATAAATAAATAAATAAATAAATAAATAAATAAATAAATAAATAAATAAATAAATAAATAAATAAATAAATAAATAAATAAATAAATAAATAAATAAATAAATAAATAAATAAATAAATAAATAAATAAATAAATAAATAAATAAATAAATAAATAAATAAATAAATAAATAAATAAATAAATAAATAAATAAATAAATAAATAAATAAATAAATAAATAAATAAATAAATAAATAAATAAATAAATAAATAAATAAATAAATAAATAAATAAATAAATAAATAAATAAATAAATAAATAAATAAATAAATAAATAAATAAATAAATAAATAAATAAATAAATAAATAAATAAATAAATAAATAAATAAATAAATAAATAAATAAATAAATAAATAAATAAATAAATAAATAAATAAATAAATAAATAAATAAATAAATAAATAAATAAATAAATAAATAAATAAATAAATAAATAAATAAATAAATAAATAAATAAATAAATAAATAAATAAATAAATAAATAAATAAATAAATAAATAAATAAATAAATAAATAAATAAATAAATAAATAAATAAATAAATAAATAAATAAATAAATAAATAAATAAATAAATAAATAAATAAATAAATAAATAAATAAATAAATAAATAAATAAATAAATAAATAAATAAATAAATAAATAAATAAATAAATAAATAAATAAATAAATAAATAAATAAATAAATAAATAAATAAATAAATAAATAAATAAATAAATAAATAAATAAATAAATAAATAAATAAATAAATAAATAAATAAATAAATAAATAAATAAATAAATAAATAAATAAATAAATAAATAAATAAATAAATAAATAAATAAATAAATAAATAAATAAATAAATAAATAAATAAATAAATAAATAAATAAATAAATAAATAAATAAATAAATAAATAAATAAATAAATAAATAAATAAATAAATAAATAAATAAATAAATAAATAAATAAATAAATAAATAAATAAATAAATAAATAAATAAATAAATAAATAAATAAATAAATAAATAAATAAATAAATAAATAAACAAATAAATAAATAAATAAATAAATAAATAAATAATAAAACGCATAGCTGAACAATCTGAATCAATAGAAACGGGCCCTGACTACACAATGTTTGATTCCACAGCTGACTCAAACCCGGAGAACTCGCAGGACTTAGCTGAAATTCCGGAGGTCCAGCGACGCCCACAGGTTCCAGTAGAAAACAGCAGGGACGACTCTGCTAATAATCCAGGGCCGGATGGCCTAGAGAAAGAGCTGAGAGGAGCAAACAGCCCCTCCGGTCAGCTCGACCCACTCCCAGGGAATGTACTGCGCAGGTCCGAAAGAGTCAGGAGACGCCCAGTCTATTTGCGTGATTACGTTGAAAAATAATATGTAAATATAATGTAAATATGGGTAAAGTGTTTTCTGGGGGGAAGGAGTGTAATGTATCTTTAAATGGTTTTGGCGGGAAACAAGCACGTTGCTGATTGGTTAAAGCCGCCGGTAGAACTGTATATAAGGAGAGGTTTTTCCCCAGCCTGGTCGCTGGGTTCACCATATATTAAAGAGCTGTTGTCACTACCCTGGTCTCCAGCCTCGTTACTTCCCGAACTTAACAAAATATATAGCTAAAATCTTATACAATCTATTATACTTCCCCATACCTTTCTATCCTTGAAAACCATATTGGCTCTTATCACATCCATATACTGCTTTTTACATATAGTTCTGTTTTCTAAATTCTCATCTCTCACTTTCCGAGGATTGAGTTAGCCCTGTCCAGCCACATTTTTTTTTGTTTTGCTATTCCTTTTCTGTAGACACCCATCCCTTCTTCCTTCATGTATTTCTTTTGAGGATCGATCTTCATTCCTTCTCCCTAAATTAAGGGGCGTGCATAAGAGCACAAAAGTGCCTACCGTTCCTGTCCTATTGTTCCCTTCATCATATCAAATTGATATAGTTGATGCATATTTTTTTTACATATATGTATATATTTTCTTCAAAATATGTTGTTTTATCTATGACAATTGTTCGTGTATACTGTTGTGACAAAAAGAAATAAAAAAAGATCAACACACCTTATTTTTCATTCTATTCAATCCTTTTAATAACCACCAATTCTTGATACTATCTCTTCTTTAAGAAACTTTACACATGCTTTCTTATTCCCTGATCATTACTGAGCCATTTTTTCCAAAAGTCACAATTTTTTTCACATAAGCTTTCCTTTCATTTGCAGCACTTACATTCAGCAAACAAACTTTGGGGAAAATACTCCAAATTCAATCCTACTCACTTTATCAGTATCAACAGTAGAAACCTTCAAATTTCTAGATTCTATCATATCGCAAGATCTAAAATGGACAGCTAACATCAAAAACATCATTAAAAAAGGACAACAAAGAATGTTCTTTCTGCGCCAACTCAGTAAGCTCAAACTGCCCAAGGAGCTGCTGATCCAATTCTACAGAGGAATTATTGAGTCTGTCATTTGCACCTCTATAACTGTCTGGTTCGGTTCTGCAACCCAACAAGAAAAACACAGACTTCAGAGGATAATTAGAACTGCAGAAAAAATAATTGCTACCAACCTGCCTTCCATTGAGGACCTATATACTGCACGAATCAAGAAGAGGGCGGTGAAAATATTTGCAGATCCCTCGCATCCTGGACATAAACTGTTTCAACTCCTACCCTCAAAACGACGCTATAGAGCACTGCACACCAGAACAACTAGACACAAGAACAGTTTTTTCCCAAAGGCCATCACTCTGCTAAACAAATAAATAAATAATAATAATAATAATAATAATAATAATAATAATAATAATAATAATAATAATAATAATAATAATAATAATAATAATAATAATAATAATAATAATAATAATAATAATAATAATAATAATAATAATAATAATAATAATAATAATAATAATAATAATAATAATAATAATAATAATAATAATAATAATAATAATAATAATAATAATAATAATAATAATAATAATAATAATAATAATAATAATAATAATAATAATAATAATAATAATAATAATAATAATAATAATAATAATAATAATAATAATAATAATAATAATAATAATAATAATAATAATAATAATAATAATAATAATAATAATAATAATAATAATAATAATAATAATAATAATAATAATAATAATAATAATAATAATAATAATAATAATAATAATAATAATAATAATAATAATAATAATAATAATAATAATAATAATAATAATAATAAAACGCATAGCTGAACAATCTGAATCAATAGAAACGGGCCCTGACTACACAATGTTTGATTCCACAGCTGACTCAAACCCGGAGAACTCGCAGGACTTAGCTGAAATTCCGGAGGTCCAGCGACGCCCACAGGTTCCAGTAGAAAACAGCAGGGACGACTCTGCTAATAATCCAGGGCCGGATGGCCTAGAGAAAGAGCTGAGAAGAGCAAACAGCCCCTCCGGTCAGCTTGACCCACTCCCGGGGAATGTACTGCGCAGGTCCGAAAGAGTCAGGAGACGCCCAGTCTATTTGCGTGATTACGTTGAAAAATAATATGTAAATATAATGTAAATATGGGTAAAGTGTTTTCTGGGGGGAAGGAGTGTAATGTATCTTTAAATGGTTTTGGCGGGAAACAAGCACGTTGCTGATTGGTTAAAGCCGCCGGTAGAACTGTATATAAGGAGAGGTTTTTCCCCAGCCTGGTCGCTGGGTTCACCATATATTAAAGAGCTGTTGTCACTACCCTGGTCTCCAGCCTCGTTACTTCCCGAACTTAACAAAATATATAGCTAAAATCTTATACAATCTATTATACTTCCCCATACCTTTCTATCCTTGAAAACCATATTGGCTCTTATCACATCCATATACTGCTTTTTACATATAGTTATGTTTTCTAAATTCTCATCTCTCACTTTCCAAGGATTGAGTTAGCCCTGTCCAGCCACATTTTTTTTTGCTTTGCTATTCCTTTTCTGTAGACACCCATCCCTTCTTCCTTCATGTATTTCTTTTGAGGATCGATCTTCATTCCTTCTCCTAAATTAAGGGGCGTGCATAAGAGCATAAAAGTGCCTACCGTTCCTGTCCTATTGTTCCCTTCATCATATCAAATTGATATAGTTGATGCATATTTTTTTTACATATATGTATATATTTTCTTCAAAATATGTTGTTTTATCTATGACAATTGTTCGTGTATACTGTTGTGACAAAAAGAAATAAAAAAAGATCAACACACCTTATTTTTCATTCTATTCAATCCTTTTAATAACCACCAATTCTTGATACTATCTCTTCTTTAAGAAACTTTACACATGCTTTCTTATTCCCTGATCATTACTGAGCCATTTTTTCCAAAAGTCACAATTTTTTTCACATAAGCTTTCCTTTCATTTGCAGCACTTACATTCAGCAAACAAACTTTGGGGAAAATAATCCAAATTCAATCCTACTCACTTTATCAGTATCAACAGTAGAAACCTTCAAATTTCTGGGTTCTATCATATCGCAAGATCTCAAATGGACAGCTAACATCAAAAACATCATTAAAAAAGGACAACAAAGAATGTTCTTTCTGCGCCAACTCAGTAAGCTCAAACTGCCCAAGGAGCTGCTGATCCAATTCTACAGAGGAATTATTGAGTCTGTCATTTGCACCTCTATAACTGTCTGGTTCGGTTCTGCAACCCAACAAGAAAAACACAGACTTCAGAGGATAATTAGAACTGCAGAAAAAATAATTGCTACCAACCTGCCTTCCATTGAGGACCTATATACTGCACGAATCAAGAAGAGGGCGGTGAAAATATTTGCAGATCCCTCGCATCCTGGACATAAACTGTTTCAACTCCTACCCTCAAAACGACGCTATAGAGCACTGCACACCAGAACAACTAGACACAAGAACAGTTTTTTCCCAAAGGCCATCACTCTGCTAAACAAATAATTCCATCAACACTGTCAGACTATTTACTGAATCTGCACTACTATTAATCGTCTCAAAGTTCCCATCACCAATCTCTTTCCACTTATGACTGTATGACTATAACTTGTTGCTGGCAATCCTTATGATTTATATTGATATATTGACCATCAATTGTGTTGTAAATGTTGTACCTTGATGAACGTATCTTTTCTTTTATGTACACTGAGAGCATATGCACCAAGACAAATTCCTTGTGTGTCCAATCACACTTGGCCAATAAAATTCTATTTTATTCTATTCTATTCTATCATGCATTGTATCTAAATCAATGAATGTACAATGAACTTTTCCCCATATACATATCATATACACTGGCATATTAGCCCATCCATGGCTACGTGACCTTGAATTTTTAACCAAAATATCAGGAAAAATACATCATCCGCAGATAAGGCAGCTCATATTTTCATATATTTTAATGTTCACAATTTGCTTATCCACAAATTTTCGTCGTATTTTGATTTTAAAAAACGAGAGTCAGTTTATCAGGCCAGAAACCAGGAGACTGTGGGTTCAAATAAATAAATAAATAAATAAGGAAGGAAGGAAGGAAGGAAGGAATATATGGGTACTTTGAATAGAGTAACAGAGTTGGAAGGGACCTTGGAGGTCTTCTAGTCCAACCCCCTGCCCAGGCAGGAAACCCTACATCACTTCAGCCAAATGATCCAACATCTTCTTAAAAACTTCCAGTGTTGGAGCATTCATAACTTCTGGAGGCAAGTTGTTCCGCTGATTAATTGTTCTAACTGTCAGGAAATTTCTCCTTAGTTCTAAGTTGCTTCTCTCCTTGATTAGTTTCCACCCATTGCTTCTTGTTCTACCCTCAGGTGCTTTGGAGAACAGTTTGACTCCCTCTTCTTTGTGGCAGCCCCTGAGATATTGGAACACTGCTATCATGTCTCCCCTAGTCCTTCTTTTCATTAAACTAGACATACCCAGTTCCTGCAACCATTCTTCATGTGTTTTAACCTCCAGTCCCCTAATCATCTTTGTTGCTCTTCTCTGCACTCTTTCTAGATTTCAACATCTTTTTTACATCATGGTGACCAAAACTAAAATAATTACGATAGATAAGCTCATTGATGGATAAAGCAACCCAATTTATTTTGGCATCTAAAATTCTAGTATATATCTGCAAGGATAGATGATACATTTCTCAACATCCTGCTGAAAAGAAAAAATTGGATTTCCCAGGGTAAAATCACACTGCACATTCCAAATGTTATTCATCTCCTGCAGCCTTTTCAATAGAACTCTGAGGAACGTTTTTCCAGCTGCCGCCTCATCCAACAAACTAGATTCTCTGCAGGTTTTTTCATTCACTCTTGCTACCTTCCTGTTGATGGCTCTTGTTTAGCCCCCTTTACCCTTTTCCATTTTTTAAAAAAGATTAGGAATGTGCAAAACATCCTGTGAATGAGCCGTTCCATTTGCAGAGCGGTTCGTTTTCTTGCTAAAGGTAAGGTCAGCTTTGCCACCTCTTAGACAGTCTGTTACAAGGCCAACCAAAACCTCTTTTATTCCAAGTTTGCGCACAGTCTCTATCCAAACTTAGATTTCTATTCTAATAACTATCTTGAATAATATTATCTTCATCCCACCAAACCAAAAGCAAATGCCATGAACTGACATTTACTCAGGAACCAGGGCAAGAAAATTTAAGATAGCTTTCCTAGAAAATCTTTCCTCTCTAAACAAGGGCATTTGTTGACCCAAGCTGTCCTTGTAGGTGATTGATGTATAAATGCACAGTTGGAACAGGCAGTAGGCAGGCACCCAAGGCCAGCTGAAGCCCAGACCGGCTTTCCATAGGTAATTAATCTAAATATTGAGAGCTTTGGGGAGTTATTTTTTTTCTAGTTAATTAAAAACTGCTGCCTGCTTTTCCAAAATCTCAAAGTAGCTTTTATGTTTCTGCATAGGCAGCTGGTTGCCATAAATTATAAATTCTGGAAAATTTAGATCTACCAGAACTGAGCTGCGAAACCCTGAGCAACTGTTAGATGGGAGTTAAGAGATGCAGAAAATTCTAACCTTTTGTTGTCATCTTGCAATCATCCAGATTTTTGCAGCTCAGTTCTGGTAGCCTATGAAAAATTAAAGTAAACTTGCCCTGTACAGATTCGGTTATTTGAGACTATTGATGCACCTTTTGACATTGTTTGTTCAAAAGATAAAGTAGTATTTCTGCTCCTGCAAGCTGCAATTGTGTATTTGGCTGTACCAGTGGTGAAATCCTCCGTGGTTTGCCACCAGTTTGCTGCCCGCACATGTGCAGTGTGTGCTAAATGCACTGTTCTGTTTCCCTTCCCCCAATACTCCCAGCAAAGAGTCCGTCAGAGGCCTTCCTTTTTTTCCCCTTTTATTTACATAGATACATGTCCTGGCCACGTCTACCCACGGGCCTGCCAAGTTTCTGGAGATAACGAGGAAATTATAGATAAGGCCAGAATTACTCACGAATATATTCTTCCCTCCATTGAAATAGTTAGCTCGCGCCAATTCATTAGCTCGCGCCAACTCATTACTTTGTCCAAGACAAAAAACCAGGAAGTCCCGCCTCCTATTTATAGTCTCTGCAGATGTCACTGCATGACAATTATGACTTGGCTTTGTCCCAACTCTTCCGCTGCTGCGCGCGATCACGTCTCGTGACCTTGCATCGCTCCAAAACTGTTCTTGGGGCGTTGCCAAATCAGAAGGAGGCTCCATGGAATCAGGCTGTGCCGGCCTCCCCATCCCTTTGAGTGGGTGCCAGGAGGAAAGGGCCCAAGAGAAGCAGGGCTGGCCAGGTCTTCTCCCTCACTTTCTGAATCATCCGAGTCCAGGAGTCCGGGTTCAGGAACCTGGGTCACAACACTATCCCTCACCGCAGGGCCCTTCCCCCAGGGCTGACGATCGGGATGCGGTCGGGCTGGGTTCTGCTCATGGAAGGCCTGCACCAGGTCAGGGGCATGAACGTCGGAGGCATCTACCCAGGAGAAATCAGTCCCGTATCCCTTCCACGCGATCAAATATTGGAAACGACCCTTCAGCCAGCGGGAGTCTCGTGGACTTCGTATTCCTCCGATCTGTCCTCGGCGACAGTGACGGTTGCTGTTGGGCACCGAAGGGGACTCGGTGTGGCCTCAGGAACTAGAAGGGACCGGTGAAAAACGGGGTGGATCCGCATGGATCGTGGCAGGGTCAGTCGGTAGGCTACCGGGTTGATGACTGCCTCGACAGGGAAAGGGCCGATGAATCGGTGGTCCAACTTCTTTACCGGGCGGTCGGACGGGAGGTGTTTGGTGGAGAGCCACACCCAGTCTCCAACTGCCAGCGGGGGCGTTGCCCGTCGGGAGCGGTCGGCGGACCGTTTGTAGTCCTCCTTTGCCCGATTCAGCTGCTGACGTACCAACTGTTGGACCGCATGCAATTCCGTCAGGAAGGTTTGCGTTTCGGGAACAGGAGAGTCCGGTGGTGCCAGAGGGAAGAGCCGCGGATGGTACCCCACATTGGCAAAGAACGGGGTCATCTGAGTAGAGGTGTGCTGAGAGTTGTTAAAAGCAAACTCCGCCAGGGACAGGTAGTCGGCCCAGTTGTCCTGTTGCTGGTTGATGAAGCAACGGAGATACTGTTCCAGTATACCGATGACCTTCTCTGTACCCCCGTCGGTCTCCGGATGGTGCGATGACGACAGACACACCTGCACCTCCAACGCGGCCATCAGGCTCTTCCAGAAGCGGGCTGTGAACTGAACTCCAGCGGTCGAAACCACCCTGTCCGGTAGACCATGGAGGCGGAAGATGTGCTGCAGAAAGAGGCGGGCGTTTTGCGGCTGTGGGCAGTGCGCGGCATGGGATGAAGTGTGCCATCTTGGTGAGCATGTCCACCACCACCAGCACCGTGGTGAACCCAGAGGACGGCGGCAGGTCTGTCAGGAAGTCCATAGAGATCGCCCCCCAGGGTCTGTCGGGTGTCGGCAAGGGCTGGAGGAGCCCGGGAGGGGCCCCCGTGGCGGCCTTGGCTTGCCGGCACGGTACGCAGGATGTCCCGTAGGCATGGATATCATGCCGCACTAGGGGCCACCAAAGGTCCGTGTCACCAGGTGGAGGTCTTGAAGAACCCAAAATGTCCTGCTGCAGGGTTGTCGTGGCACTGGGTCATGACGAGGGCTCGGAGTGGTCCTGTGGGCACATATAATCGCCCCCGAAACTTGAGTAAGTCCTCCTCCAAGGTCCAAGGAGACGTGGGGCCCACCTCCGCTCTCCTTTGCTGCGACCAGGCGTCCTGGCGCTGCGCCTCTCGCACCTGGGCCCGCAAGTCCACTGGCTCCCGTGCTGCGGCCAAGGCTTCTGCCGGCAGCACTGTCCGTGGAGGAAGGGGGTCCTTGGCGCAGAGGTACTCTGGCTTGCGGGACAGGGCATCCGCCCTCCGGTTGTGACCGCTGGGAATGTAGGTCACGCGGAAGTTGAACCGGGCAAAAAACAACGACCACCGCTGGTTCAACTTCCGAGCTGTGGTGAGGTGCTCGAGATTCCGATGGTCCGTTCGGACCTCCACCTGATGTCGGGCCCCCTCCAGATGATGTCGCCAAGCCTCGAATGCAGCCTTGATAGCCAGCAACTCTTTTTCCCAGATAGTGTAGTTGCGCTCGGAAGGATTGAGTTTCCGGGAGTAGTAAGCGCAGGGAAAAAGTGTGCCACCATTCGTCGGAGCCTGTAGCAGCACCGCTCCCAGAGCCACATTGGACGCGTCCGTTTCCACCACAAAAGGCCGGCGGGTCGGGATGCCTCAGGACGGGTTCCGTGTGAAGGCTTTCTGGAGGGCGGTGAATCCTTCTTGCGGCGGGGCACCCCACCGGAATGCAACCTTCTTCCTGAGGAGCTGGGTAAGTGGAGCCGTCAGTGTGGCGAAGCCCGGGATGAAGGTCCGGTAGTAGTTGGCGAAGCCCAGCAGGCGCTGAACATCCTTTACCCGACGAGGGGCTTCCCAGCTACACAAAGCTTCTACTTTACATGGGTCCATGGCTATGCCCTCGGGCGAGATGATATGCCCGAGGAATTCTATGGAAGTCCGGAAGAAGACGCATTTCTCAGCTTCGCATTGAGTTGTTGCTCCATAGCGTTGCAGAACCAGACTGGCGTGTCGAAGGTGGCTTTCCTGGACCGGGAGTAAATCAGGATGTCGTCAGGTAGATAACCACGAACCGATCCAACATGTCTCGGAACACGTCGTTCATGAAGTGCTGAAAACGGCGGGAGCATTGGTCAACCCAAATGGCATGACAGTGTATTCGTAGTGTCCGTATCGGTGCGAATGCCGTCTTCCATTCGTCTCCTTCTCGTATCCGCACCAGGTTGTAGGCCCCGGAGATCGAGCTTGGTGAAGATCGTGGCCTCCGCAACCTTTCCAGTAGCTCCGGGATGGCGGCGGGGTAGCGATTCCGCACCGTAATGGCGTTTAGCCGCGGTAATCACAGCATAGGCGCAAGTCCCCTGTCTTCTTCTTCACAAAGAGGACCGGGGCCGAGAGAGGGACTTTGAAGGCGGATGAACCCTCGGGCCAGGTTTTTGTCCAGGAAGTCCCTGAGGCGGCCAACTCGGGCTCCGACATGGAATACAGGCGTCCCACAGGCAGTGGTGCGTTGGGCAGAAGGTCCACGGGCAATCGTGGGGCCGATGCGGGGTAGTCGGTCCGCCTCCTTCTCGTATCCGCACCAGGTTGTAGGCCCCGGAGATCGAGCTTGGTGAAGATCGTGGCCTCCGCAACCTTTCCAGTAGCTCCGGGATGAGCGGCAGGGGTAGCGATTCCGCACCGTAATGGCGTTTAGCCGCGGTAATCACAGCATAGGCGCAAGTCCCCTGTCTTCTTCTTCACAAAGAGGACCGGGGCCGAGAGGGACTTTGAAGGCGGATGAACCCTCGGGCCAGGTTTTTGTCCAGGAAGTCCCTGAGGCGGCCAACTCGGGCTCCGACATGGAATACAGGCGTCCCACAGGCAGTGGTGCGTTGGGCAGAAGGTCCACGGGCAATCGTGGGGCCGATGCGGGGTAGTCGGTCCGCCTCCTTCTCGTATCCGCACCAGGTTGTAGGCCCCGGAGATCGAGCTTGGTGAAGATCGTGGCCTCCGCAACCTTTCCAGTAGCTCCGGGATGAGCGGCAGGGGTAGCGATTCCGCACCGTAATGGCGTTTGGCGGTAATCACAGCATAGGCGCAAGTCCCCTGTCTTCTTCTTCACAAAGAGGACCGGGGCCGAGAGGGACTTTGAAGGCGGATGAACCCTCGGGCCAGGTTTTTGTCCAGGAAGTCCCTGAGGCGGCCAACTCGGGCTCCGACATGGAATACAGGCGTCCCACAGGCAGTGGTGCGTTGGGCAGAAGGTCCACGGGCAATCGTGGGGCCGGCGCGGGTAGTCGGTCCGCCTCCTTCTCGTATCCGCACCAGGTTGTAGGCCCCGGAGATCGAGCTTGGTGAAGATCGTGGCCTCCGCAACCTTTCCAGTAGCTCCGGGATGAGCGGCAGGGGTAGCGATTCCGCACCGTAATGGCGTTTGGCGGTAATCACAGCATAGGCGCAAGTCCCCTGTCTTCTTCTTCACAAAGAGGACCGGGGCCGAGAGGGACTTTGAAGGCGGATGAACCCTCGGGCCAGGTTTTTGTCCAGGAAGTCCCTGAGGCGGCCAACTCGGGCTCCGACATGGAATACAGGCGTCCCACAGGCAGTGGTGCGTTGGGCAGAAGGTCCACGGGCAATCGTGGGGCCGATGCGGGGTAGTCGGTCCGCCTCCTTCTCGCTGAACACGTCGGCGAAGTCCGTCAGCTCAGGAGGCAAGGTGATGGCAGCGGTGGGGCGTTCTGGCGGCACAGGTGTGGCGGATGTGATCGACGCACTGCAGACTCGGGAAAGAGATGGCGTTCCGCGACCAGGCCACCTGAGGATCGTGGGTCCAAGCCAGGCCAACCCAAGGACCAAGGAAAATGAAGGTCCGCCGTGACATAAAACTGGATCGCCTCCTCATGGTCCCCAATAGCCAGGCGCAAAGGCTGGGTGGCGAATTTAATGGGGCGGACACCAGTTCTCGCCCATCAATTGTCTCTACCCGCATCGGAGGGTCCACGGAACCACGGGACCGCAAACTGGGTCACAAAGGCCTGGTCCATAAAGTTTGTTGTGGCCCTGAGTCCACCAGCGCTGCATCATTCCAGTCAGAGTCCTGGCACAAAAGGCGAAATTGCGATGTACTCCTGCAGGCGTTTCCCTTGACGGAGTTCCTTAAGGCGCCTGGTTGCCGTCAGCATTGACGGGTCCTCATACATGGTGCGAGGTGCTGCCAAAACGCTGTTGGTCCGCCAGCAGGGGGCTGTCCTGGAGCAAGAGGGGCGTGGCCCATCGAGCAGCCGAGCTGGAAAGAAGGTTAATCACGAAGGCCACCTTAGCCCGGTCGTCTGGGAAATCCTCTGGCCTCATAGCCATGTAGAGGTGGCACTGTCCCAAGAAGGTCGGGGAACATCTCAGGCTGCCCAGAAAACTTATCCGCACGGTTATCGGGCACTGCGGCGAGGAGGAGGTGGGAGGATGGGGGGCTGCAGGCACATTCCTGGCAGCAAGTTGGCCTGCCAAGTGAGCCACTTGCTGCTGGAGCTGTTGATTAGCCGCTTGTAGCTGCTCTAACTGCTGCTGTACCTGCTGCTGATCCATCTTTGGTGGAAGATGTTTTAGTCAGGTCTTGGACAAAATGTTCTGTTTCCCTTCCCCCAATACTCCCAGCAAAGAGTCCGTCAGAGGCCTTCCTTTTTTCCTTTTATTTACATAGATACATGTCCTGGCCACGTCTACCCACGGGCCTGCCAAGTTTCTGGAGATAACGAGGAAATTATAGATAAGGCCAGAATTACTCACGAATATATTCTTCCCTCCATTGAAATAGTTAGCTCGCGCCAATTCATTAGCTCGCGCCAACTCATTACTTTGTCCAAGACAAAAAACCAGGAAGTCCCGCCTCCTATTTATAGTCTCTGCAGATGTCACTGCATGACAATTATGACTTGGCTTTGTCCCAACTCTTCCGCTGCTGCGCACGGCGATTACGTCTACGTGACCTTGCATCGCTCCAAAACTGTTCTTGGGGCGTTGCCAAATCAGAAGGAGGCTCCATGGAATCAGGCTGTGCCGGCCCCTCCCCATCCCTTTGAGTGGGTGCCAGGGAGGGAAAGGGCTCAAGAGAAGCAGGGCTGGCCAGGTCTTCTCCCTCACTTTCTGAATCATCCGAGTCCAGGAGTCCGGGTCCAGGAACCTGGGTCACAACATGCACACTGCATGCATGCGGATGTGCAGTGCATGCCAAACACATGCTGTGTGAACATGTGCAGTGTTCACCAAATGCATGCTGTGCCTGCACATGCACAGTACATGCCAAACATACGCTTTGTGTGGAAAAAGAACACTTAACAAGGTAAGTAGAACAGCAAGGAGGGGAACAGCTGTGCTGCACTATTTAGATTCGCTAGAAAGCAGGATTTCCTGCTTTCTATTGAATATAAATTGCGTGGCACAGATGATCATCGGAGATACCGGTTCGGACCAACCGGTAGCTTTTCTTTTACTATTGGTTTGCTGAACCAGTAGCTTTTATCACTATCAGTTCTCCCGAACCAGTGTGAACTGGTAGGATTTCATCACTGGGCCGTAGTATTGGAAAGAAATCCTCCACCTTGCTTGTTAGTATGGAAATTGCTCCCTCCATTTGCCAGAGACTGGTCAGTAGCTATCTTTCACTCTATCCATACTTTATTGTTTGCATCAAGGAAAAGTATGCTAACTAGGAAAAACATATTTGAGCTAGCTCTTTTGGGCCATCCAGGGAAGAAGAATCTCTTTCAGGACGTCGTTCCTATGTCTTTTAAATATCCTAGTTATTTTTGTCAAGAAAATACATGCTAGGTTGTGAAGTCACCAAGAGTCAAAGATTTTACCTTTATCATAAAGTAGTATGGGGTCTTTCCATCTGAGTGCAATTATGCATACTCTTGATCCTAATATTCAAAGGAAAGAACTATTTATAATTTTTATACCTTATATACCTACAGTATTTGGTATGGTAGATGAATGTTAGTTCATCTGAAGTTCCCAACCTTCTGGAGCCAGTGAATGCCAGTGAAAGCAGGGGTGAAATGGTCCCGGTTCTGACCGGATCAGCCGATCCAGTAGCGATGGCAGTGGGTAGTTCGGAGAACCGGTAGCAAAAATCCCTGCCCCCCCCAGCTGAGCCACACGATCGTTAGAGCCTTTTTTTTACTTTTAAAAGCACTTTTTAATAATCTATTTGGCTGAAGAGGTTGTAAAAAATGCTTTTAAAAGTAAAAAAAGTTAAAAAAAAAGATTGCGTGCCACAGCTGATCAACCCCCCCCCACACTGTCCTACTTACCGCATGCCTCCTTTGTCATGCGCAGCCAGCAAACCGGTAGCAAACTTGTTCAGATTTCACCACTGAGTGAAAGCCATTTTCAGAGCATGTTCTGTGTGGCATGAGACAACTTGCTGTGACTAACGCACCTAAGCCAATTAGCCATGGCCGACCTGCCTTGGCCAACTCGCTAGAAAACAATTCACACATGACAATTCAACAATTAAATTTAATTATTTAAAATAATTTTAAAAATATTTTAATTTTTTTCATTCACATTTCATTTTATCCCTCCTTTTGCATCCTTTCTTTAATTATTCTGTTCCACCATTTATTTGATATTAATATAACTCTTGTCCTGTGGTGAGTTGTCCAACAGTGAGTTGACTGTGGCGAATTGGTTGTGATGAGTTGTTGTAGACCTGTTGTGTGCATTCAAATACAATTTCTGCCATAGAAGGTACCCATTTTCAAAATATCTGCCATAGTGCTTCTGTCCAGTTATAAAATCCCAATTCACCAAAAGACAAAATGGCATGCTGGATCTGTGCCACTCCATTTTACACCCCCCACAACTGCTCACTAAGAATTCTGCTGTTGCCCCCACATTATGGATCCCCCACATTAAGATCATCCCAAGAGGTGAGGCTTTCCTGGTCTTCCGCAAAGGAGTCAAAACTCAGTTGTAAAGCCTTGTGTGAAGGGCACAGAGGAGCACGCAATCCTGGAGCTGCATGTATTAACGATTGCTAAATGCCCATCTTGGAATTGTTTTTACCTTTTTGAAATTTTATAATGTTTATATTGTATAATTTAAAAAATAATTTTAAATTAGGTTTAATATTTTAATGTTAATTTTGTATGTAGTTTATATATATTGATTACATCATACATCACCCAGACTCCCCCTCTGAGAGAGAGAGGAGGTTAATAAATAAATAAACAAACAAATAAATAAATAAATAAATAAATTTTAAATTAGGTTTAATATTTTAATGTTAATTTTGTATGTAGTTTATATATATTGATTACATCATACATCACCCAGACTCCCCCTCTGAGAGAGAGAGGAGGTTAATAAATAAATAAACAAACAAACAAGAATTCCAATTTATCTTTATCCTTTTCTGGGCAGAAGGGCACATTTATAGAAGAGGCACAAGACTTCAGTCACTCACAATTTTACTTTCCAGAAAAATCTACGTAGAGTCTAAGGTCATTCCTAGGAAGGCTGCTGCCTTGCTATGCAATATGTCGGCACTTTTAAAACACTGAGTGTAATTAATAATATTTCAAAATGTAAGAAATCTTTTTGTCTGTCTTTGCAAATTCATGTGTAAAGAACATATTGATTCTTATGCTTGGTCAAATATTTTCTTATGTCATTTTGGCAGGTGCAGGTCTGTATAATAAACCTGGCTTAAATATAGTTCTTCAGAACCTGATGGGAAGCAGCTGCTTAGTCCAGGACACGCTCTTCTAGTAATAAAATACAAGGTTAGAACATAAAGCACTTAATTTCAAGGTCGTTTACATTTACAGGATTTTAGAAGGGCATTTCCCATTGTCGGTGCTTTGCAAATGTCTACACTTCGCTAATGTGTTTGGGAACTCTGGAGATTGAAGCCCAAACAGCTGGTACCTACATTGTGAAAGACTGTTTAAGGAGAAATTATAATCATTCTGGATTATCCCCATTTATGGAATTAACACTATAACATATTTCACCAGCTGTTTATTAAGAAACTATTCAGGGTCAAGGTTCCAACTAATTAAAGCATAAGAAGTGAGAGTTGGTTTAATGTCAAAGTTCCAATTATTGAACCCAACCAATTCAGCACTCCAAGATTTGCAGTTTTCTCAAAGAACTATTTTCATTCATGCTGATATGATGTACTCAATAAAACAGTTCTTTGAGAAAGCTGCAAGCCTCAGAGTGCTGGATTGGTTGGGTTCATTAGTTGGAACCTTGACATTCAGAAGCTAAGACTACCTTGGTTAGAAAATAGGATTAATTTGAAACAATCTCCATGCTATTTATAAAATGAATACCAAATGAAATGAAACGAAACCAACCTGTCATAAAATTTAGTTTTAAACATTGACCTTCTGTTGTAAGAATCCACTCACTTTGCCAGTTGAACTGTGTTATCTTGAGATTTCCAATGTTTATAACTCAATAAAAATCACACTTGTTTTCTTTATTTCAATGACATATTTTCAGAGAAACAATTGTGCATTTTATTCAGAAATACAACTCAGGAACATCAATTTTGAGTACTTTCAGCCTTAGCAAAATTAGACAAAGGCATGGATGATGGGACTTCGTAGTTTTTTAGTAATGGCTGGTATCATTATTAAAATCGTCAGGAGTCAAATGCACCTCAAAGAAGACTTATTTTGTTTCTTTGAGACCTAGTCACATAGGCTGGTAGAAGCTGGGCAAGTGTCAGTATCAAATTCATTTTTGTAAAAAGAATCTGTCGAAACCACCATTTATGAGGAAAGGAAAATCATCATTTCCCCCATGTTCATCTTCTCTGATAATTAAAGCACCACTATTTGTGGTGCAGTTGATCATCCAGCCACGTCTCCTGTATCTATGACTTTATGGCTGTAATTCTAAAATTAACCCACTCTGAGGTTGCCACAGCAACTGCTTATAGAAATAGATGCTACTTTTCCTTGAAGCAGTGAGGAAGTTATTTTTATAATTTATTTGTTTGTTTGTTTGTTTATGAGGGTTGGTTTTGATTTTTTTGAGGTGAGGTAGTTCATTTAGCATAGCTGTTCTGATCATTATGTTGCCAATTTTTTGTATTAAAGTTAGGGCATCTATAGTCTAATAAATGTTGCTTCAAAATCCAAACCCAGGACATTGAAAGCAAATCGGTTTCAGTCCTCCAAATGTGTAATTGGGGAATGATTGCTGGTAAACAGCTCAACCGCCTCAGAAAAAGCAATGCCTGATGTTAGGAAATGATAATCCAATTATCTGTCACACCCACGTCCCATTGGGCTTCATCTGTGTAAAGTCAAGACTCTCTATGACACAGAGAAGAGATATGTTCTTGGCGGATTCTTGCCTTTTGTGGTTTTGATTTGCTATGAACTTGCTAGCACTAATGAAGAAGATTGGACTACAGAAAATTGCAGGATGGAGTGTATTTTTTTTTTAAATGAAGCATGCCTTTGAGGAATCATGTATAAAAAGTGAAAGATCTCATGTATAAAAGTCAACTGCTGGTGACTACACGGAAATGACTATGTTCTTCTTGGTTCAGTGCAAAAATAGTTTGCCATCATTTCCTTTCAGAATTTTTTATTTATACATTATAAAATGAAACATAGATATTTTAAAGAAAAATAGTGTAGGTGGGTGACTTGTTTCATTCTGCTCCCTATTTTATTTTTCATTTTTATTTTATCAGGATCCAAAACTTATTAACAAGACCCAACTGCAAAAGACTTAGCCTTTAGGAAAATTCACTCCAGCCTCTGTCTTTCCATAGTAAATCCATCTTTCCAAATAGCTTATCATCCACATTTCATCATTTTAACAATAAAATCAAAGCGCAGAATAATTATTTCTTAATTATTATTGTTGTTAAAACAGAAACTGGGAATCCTTGCTCGTTTCACCAAGAACTGTTTGATAATTCTACAAGGATTCCTAATACCAAATGCTTTGGGGTGCCAAAATGCAAAGCAATGAGACAGTTCCAGGTAAAAATCAGGACTCTGGGAAGCTGAGAGTAGGAATATCAAGCAGCACATCCTTGCTAAGAATTGCTGTGACATCCCATGATTGGCTCACTCACTCCATCTAGATTACCCTTGATCAAGTCAAGGTTGAGCTAGACCAGTCTCTACCAGTAGGCCTGTGCAAAGTCATGCGAAGTTCTATTCACCTTTGATAGCATGTGGGATGAGTTGCAGTTGTAACAGCATTTTGGAATTGGTATGGTCACTTGGACATGGGGAACTTTACTGATTTGATTTCATTGCTGCCTATTGTGCTTGCAGGAAATGTGTATGACAGGCAATCATTTTATTCCCCTGAAGTCAGCAAGCACTCAGGAGGAGTGTTCAGTAGCTGTCAGGACTTCACCACTGCTTTGCAAAATGCTTATTGGGGCTCGCTTAGTTCTTCTTTCTGTTCAGCTCTCTTTTATGGAGGACCAGGTTTGCAAAATAATTTAATTGATTTAGTTTGGGCTTGCCAAGGACATAACTGGGTGGAATTATTATAACTCTGTGCATGACTGAATTTGTTTTAGATTAAGTGTAACCCTTGCCAGGTTAGTTGGCTGGGTCAGCAAATCCCTTTTTGGCGTTCCCCCAATATTGTTAAATATTCCCACTTCCTGCTTAACGCAATTACGGTAAATATGTTGTATGAACGTGGCATTGTGATAAACTCAGACTCACTAATTTTATTTTATTTACCAGCTAACAACAATAACAAAAATCAAGCCAGAGTTTTGGCAGTATAATAAATAATTTAAAAATCCAGACAAATCTTTGGCCAACCTGGAAATAAGACACTATATAATCTATAAGATGCTGTTGTGGAGTAAGCAAACCTAATATCGAAGGAATATCTATGGTAAGTTCAATTTGCTACCAATTGGCATTATGGTGACCTAAACAGGTGGAAGACTTGCTATTGAAATCTAACCTCAATTCAGAAATATTTAGTAAGAGGAATTGATCAAAGGCTGAATCTATAAGGTTCTAGAATAAATACACAGGATTGCATTTTAAAGATCTCTCTTTTGATCCTTTCCCCTTTTTGTAGGGAAAAGGGAGAAGAAGTAGATTTTGATGCAAATGAAGATGCAGCAAAGGAAATATTTCTGAAAGAAAAAAAACAAAAGATAAGTCGCTGCCGATTAACATACAGTATTTGGAATTATAGTTTAAAATTGCTCTGCAGGGTAATAGTTAATGTGGTGGCCTGGCTTTTCCTTATGCTAATCCTGTTAATAAATAACAGGATTTGTGTGCCCAACTACTGCATAAATGCTCTCTAATTCTACAGCATTGCCCATGGCAAAGAGTGTGAACCTATGGCTATTACATGATAATGAAATCCAAGAAGCAGATGCTATATAGGTATGTATGTATGTATACATGGTATAAGCAGCGTGAACAGAATGAAAGGATTTCCCCCCTTCTTTCAACATTAAAGCATCAGACCCTGGGATAAAGCAGAATATAATGCTTCTAGAACAAAAGGAATATCCAGTGAAGTGTGGTATCTTCTCTGCAATACTTTCTGCAGTAAACCACTCAGATTTCTGCTAGTCAGCCATGCGTATACAGTACAGTAAAACAGCCTTCACCGTGCAGCCTGTGATAGAAAAATGATTGAAGGGTTCTTTGGACAACATTTTCTCTATATTCCTACCAGAGTAGATCCACTGCCTGCTCATACATGGGCATGAGGAGATAAGAGGCTGTTCTGCAGAACTGCCATCAGTTTTTAAAACATGGTTTTCCATGAACCAAAATTGTTCAAGTAAAAACTAAATTTTAATTCATGAATATTTTTTTTTTTACATGATAACTGTAGCAGGATTGTTGTATGTACACAGGTGGAAAGATTCAGCACTACACTCAATGGAGGACTGGTAAAGATGGTGGAACTACCTTAAATGGCTAAATTGACTCTAGTTGGAGAAGACAGTTAGCTACGTTTATTACGACTGGAAACCCCTTATGAACTTTTTGCATAAATGAGGAAAAGTAAAGATAGTTATGTTGTAACCATAAAGTAATTTAATTGTATTCATAACTGCTGCAAAGAAGATTGGAAGCTATAGCTTTTTCTTTCTTTTCTAGTTTTCTTTTACTTCTTTTATTATTATTTTTTGCATTTTTAGTTTTCTCCATATGTCTTTTTTACTTTATATTAGTTTGTATTGGTTTCTATTTTCCTTTTAAAATATAAGTTGAATTTCATCTAATCGCTTTAAAACTTTGTAAAGCTTCTTATTAAAATCTTTAATAAAGAGATTTGTTTTCTTACAAAGTCAAGATTAAGCACACTTGTCTTGAAAAAATGATTTATTTTACTGTTAAACACTTACTTAAATTAACTATGGAGAAGTGTTGTAGTTCATAGTTATGGTGATGGGGTTATATATATGTGTCAATTGGTTTCAGCAGAGGGGACTGGCATTATGTGTTAAGATGATTATTTGTGAGCCAGATATTCTTCATTTAAATAGATATATTTATCTAAAGCAGCATTTGTAAAGAATGGATGAACTGTTAAGGGAAAAAAACATAGTTCAACCCTGGGAAAATGGAAAAATATGAGAAAGAAACTCAAAATGATTTTGCCTTGATTTTGTTTAGTATAAGATAGGCTTCTAAGATTCTGTTGTTATAATCCTCAACAAAATAATAGAGTTGGCAGGAAACTTGGAGGTCTTCTAGTCCCATCCACTTCTCAAGCAGGAAACCCTATACTATTTCAGACAAATAATTGTCCAATGACTTCTTAAAACTTCCAATGTTGAAGCATCTACAACTTCTGGATGCAAGTCGTACCATTGATTCAAATTCAAAAACCAAGAAGATTTCAGGGGCAAAAAAACTTACATTTTAATAACAGCTTTTAGCATTTCTGGGATCAACCTAAATATTCTAGGGAGCCACATGCAGGCCTGGGGCCTCAGGTTACCTCTGTTCTACAGGATTAGCCAATGTGTTGAATTATACCTGGATACTATTCCATGGAGGAAAGCTGCTCAAAGAATATGTGTTTGCTTTGTTTGTTAAACGGCAAATTTGATATTTTCTTATTGGGGTAGGAATCTGATTACAACTTAATGCATGACTGAGTGCCCTGAGGACTCAGAGCTGCGATCAGCTTCCCAGAACAACTAAAAAAAAAACCTTTAGAGCCACCTCCAGCCCAGTGGCTGAAGTCAGTGACAGCATTTCTCATTGTTCTGAAGCAAGAAGGGCACAAAACCAGTAGCGGCATGATCAATAAAATAGGCTTTAAAAAGCTCCAAGTCCCTACTACTTCATGTATATAAATGAACAGCTGATTTCTGGCTTTTCTCTATCCCCCTGTCCACAATGGTTGTTGCCCAGTGGTGAAATCCAAATTTTTTTACTATCGGTTTTGTGGACGTGGCTTGGTGCGCATGGTGTAGCTTGGTGGGCGTGGCTTGGTGGGCGTGGCAGAGGAAGGATACTGCAAAATCTCCATTCCCACCTCACTGCAGGGGAAGGATATTGCAAATCCCTATTCCCACCCCACTTTGGGGCTAGCCAGAGGTGGTATTTGCCGATTCTCCAAACTACTCAAAATTACCACTACTGGTTTTCCGAACTACTCAAAATTTCCGCTTCCGGTTCTCCAGAACCTTTCAGAATCTGCTGGATTTCATCCCTATTGTTGCCTTCATCTTTACCAAATGTGTTAACTGCAGCTTTCAAGCATCAAAAGGCTTTCTTTATCTAAGTTTTAATGCAAATAATAATAATAGTTTGCAGGATGACATTTGTCAAGTAATGGAAGTGGGGGAAATGATGTGTCCTGTCTGCCAGGAGTGATCCACCTTTCTACTAGATATTTTGGTCTAAAGCAGAACATAGGACTCTATTACACTTTGACTTAGAAGTAACACTGCATAAATGCATAGCTTCCACAATCCTGAATATCATCAGAGCAATTCTAAGACTGCTGCTGTCTCCTATTGAAAACCATATGATTTACTTTGGAATTTTTTTCCCCTATTGCAGTGAATCATGGATCAAATGAACCATTGGTCCTATTTTCTTTTCAGCCTTGACTAAACAGTTAGCAGTTTGAACTTTCCTCCTTTTGCTTGTATATTTTTTTTTTATTCCCCATCAATAGTTTTTCCTATCAATTTTCATTCAAATGACATTTGAAATTAGATCAGGTGATCCACTTCTGTATTAAGCTTGCTCAGGGTCTTTCTACCTGCTGAGAAAGAGAGCCTCTTTTGTGACTATACAAGAAAATATCTTTTTTGTAATGCTAAATGAGTCAGATTTTAGGGTTTTTATTTGTTTCCCATATGAATAATTTTTTGGAAAGTTCACTAGAACTGCTGCCAAAATTGTTTTTCCATTTGCATTAGAATGATCTAAAACAGGCAATTTAAGCCTCACACAAGTGACAATGCTGAGAAAATATGAACATGCTCTGTATGTGTAGGAGGAAATTCTTTTATGAATGTGTGAATGATAAACAGAGTTAACATATACAAATGTTGAGACTGGTTAGTTCAAATTTTGGCATTATGATTCCCAAATAAAAAATTCATCATCTCGGATTTAATGTGTGGGAGGAATATATGTGTGGGGATATTTGGGTGGAAATTGCAGAAACCATTTAAGAAACGTACACTAAAAATAAATAATTAAAGGAGAAAGTGAGCATTGACTATAGTCAATGTTGTATGCAGTATATTTCATACCATCATTTCTGCTTCGACTATGATGGAAAATTGTGGGAGAAAAATCTGTGCTATGGGTCACAGGAAATGGTGACACAGCATTTAAAAAAATTTTTTTTCTACTCATTTGGATTCTGTATAGTTCCCATTACAGAAGCCAAGTATTTCTGAGGGGGAAAAATAATCAGACAGAAAGAAATGACAACTATGTAGCTTCCAGTCTTCAACAGAAAACCAGAGGCAATATATTTCTTTTAAGAATAGTTTGCCTTCTGTGTGTGTGTCTGTGGGTCAGGGCATAAGATGACCCCAAAGCAAGTCTTTAAGATGGGCCCTGCCAGGTGAGAGACCCCAGACTACAGCCAATGAGTGAAGACTTCGCTGCCACTGAAAGTCTCCACTCATCTCCTCATTTTTGTATACTATATCTGGGCTGCAATAGGTCAGAGGACCACTAGATGACTGTGAAATATTTTTTGGCTATCATCTATGTTAGATTCGGGCAATAACGAGGCAGGAGACCAGGATAGTGACAACAGCTCTTTACTATATGGTGAACCCAGCAGCCAGTGCTGGGAAAAACCTCTCCTTATATACAGTTTAACCGGGGGCTTCAACCAATCAGCAACGTGCTATTTTCCCGCCAAAACTTTTAAAGATACATTACACTCCTTCCCTCCCAGAAAACACTTTACCACTATTTACATAAAAATTTACATATTATTTTTCAACGTAATCACGCAAGTAGACTGGGCGTCTCCTGACTCTTTCGGACCTGCGCAATACATTCTCTGGGAGTGAGTCGAGCTGACCGGAGGGACTGTCTGTTCCTCTCAGCTCCTCCTCTAGGCCATCCGGCCCTGGATTATTTGCAGAGTCGTCCCTGCTGTTTTCTGATGGAACCTGTTGGCGTCGCTGGACCTCCTGGAAGTCAGCTAAGTCCCGCGTTTGCCCCGGGTTTGAGTCAGCTGCGGATTCAAACATTGTATAGTCAGGGCCTGTTTCGTCTAATTCGGGTTGTTCGGTTATGCGTTTTCTTATTTGGTCTATGTGGCGCTTCCATACCCGGCCATCCTTTATCTCCACTAAATATGACTTAGGACCTGTTATTTCTAGGATTTTTCCTGCTAACCAGGTCGGGCCTTCGCTATAGTTGTGTGCTCACACTCGGTCGCCTATTGCCATTCCTCTTGTTTTTTCGAGTCCCCCCTTGTACCCGTCCGGTGTGTAGTTTGGGTTTAAACGGTCTAGTGGGCACCTGAGTTTCCGACCCATTAATAACTCTGCTGGGCTTCTGCCAGTTGTGACACAGGGGGTTCTGTGTTGGACGGCCAGGAAAGTATCGATTTTTGTTTGCCAGTCGCCTGGCTTGAGTCTGGACAATGCCTCTTTTGCGCTCCGGACGGAACATTCTGCAAGGCCATTCGTCGCAGGGTGGAAAGGCGCCGAGAGGACATGTCGGATGCCCTCTTCTGCCAAGTACCCCTCAAACTGGGTTGCCGTGAATTGCGGGCCGTTATCGGATACTAGCGTGTCAGGCAACCCTTTTCCTCAATTTCTCTGGGATCACCACTCGATCCCCCCATAGCAGGCACCCCCCTTGAGCCGAAAGTTCCCCTCGTTTCTTTACAAACTCTTTAAAACGTTCGCCCGGCGCAGCCGCCTCCGCAAACGAATGTCTCTGACCCCACGGATGAGTTGCTCCAACAGTTCCTCATCCAAATCTCGGTACCCACAATATTTGGAGGCTTTCCTCAGGGCGGCCATGTATTCGCTGATGGACTCGCCCTCTTGCTGTCTGCGCTCTCCAAATTCAAAACGCTGCACATATTTAGACGGTGTTGGCGCGAAATGGTTCTTCAATAGGTTCTGCAGAGTTTGCCACGATACCGATTGTACCGGCGTTGGCTCTGCCAGGGCTTCTGCGATGTCGATGACCTCGGGACCGCAGTGGCTCAGGAAATACGCCCTTTTTCTGTTGTCTGGAACTCCTTGCAGTTCGTTCGCCTCGAGGAAACTCTCGAAGCGGGTCATGTATGTCCCCCATTTCTCTTTGGATGGGTCAAACGGCGCGGGCGGTGTGTAGCTGGCCATCGCTGCGTTCCGCCCTGAATTTGCTGGGTTCGGCCCTCGTAGTGCGTTCAGCTCTTTCCTGGTGTTTTAGCCTCGAGATCCCACCTTCGTCGCCAGTGTTAGATTCGGGCAATAACGAGGCAGGAGACCAGGATAGTGACAACAGCTCTTTACTATATGGTGAACCCAGCAGCCAGTGCTGGGAAAAACCTCTCCTTATATACAGTTTAACCGGGGGCTTCAACCAATCAGCAACGTGCTATTTTCCCGCCAAAACTTTTAAAGATACATTACAATCTAGAGGTCACCTTTATTTTTGCAGCCCAGGTATAGATTCCCTCTGTCTTCATTCTTTCATCAGAAGGAAGGCAAAGAAGACCCAGAAGGGGAAGAGATCAGCCTGCAGCAATCACAGGGGAAACCGTCAATGTTTCTGAGGGATCTGCTTCCGATGCATAGGACTGCTTCTGAAGCAACGCTTAATTCAAATCTTTTAAATAAATAAACTGGCCACAGGGTGCTCTGGAGAGAATGTCCCCTCCCTCCTGATCATTGGCTATTGCCCTTTATAAACATTTTGACTTGGGTTACTAGGTTGCTGGCCCACTTCTGAGAGAACCTCAAGCCTTCTTCCTCTTCTTTTTCACCAAAGGGTTGATTTCTTTTTTCCTTTTTTTAAAGTTAAATAGAGACAACAGACAATAGAGCAACGATGATCTTACTGAATTATGCCCAGGGATTTTTGGGTTATAAACTCCATACAAAGGTATGGTTTTTTTTGAGCCAACAGAAGACAAGGAAATAGTTGCTAACTTTTAATCTTCCACCACTTACTCACCCTGAAAATATGTTGAATTTGAGTTAATGATTTGATTTGACATTCTGGTTTTAATTTGGCTTAATTGTGTGTTATGCAGATTATTGCTTATGCTACGTTAGCTATGGTAGGTAAACTATTTTGTGCTGCTGATAGGACTTTTGTAGGGTTAAAGAACAAATAAATAATAATTCAACATATTAGTATTCACTGTGGAAGACCAAATCGGATAATTGTCTTATTTGTTGATCATATAAAAGAGGATATGACTCTCAGGGATAGATAACCAACTACCCTACAGTGATTTTGGACTCAATTTCTATCAGCTGCAATAATGGTGAGGTGCTGAGAAGTGTAATTGTTTGGGGAGCAGAGGATATGTTCTGCCTTATTAAATTTTTCAATAATGCAAACCATATTTGAAGTCTTTATGATTTTGTGAGTCTTGTTCTATCTTCTGAATTATTGTTAGTTGTTAGTTGCGAAGTTGTGTCCAACCCATCGCGACCCCATGGACAACGTTCCTCCAGGCCTTCCTGTCCTCTACCATCATCTAGAGTCCATTTAAACTCATGCCTACTGCTTCAGTGACTCCATCCAGCCACCTCGTTTTCTGTCGTCCCCTTCTTCTTTTGCCCTCAATCTTTCCCAGCATTAGGCTCTTCTCCAGTGACTCCTTCCTTCTCATTAGGTGGCCAAAGTATTTCAGTTTCATTTTCAGGATCTGGCCTTCTAAAGAGCAGTCAGGGTTGATTTTATCTAGGACTGACTTGTTTGTTCACCTTGCAGTCCAAGGGACTCACAGGAGTCTTCTCCAGCACCAGAGTTCAAAGGCCTCATACTGTGAATTGACAGTAACTAATTTAGCTATATCTAAGCCATACACACTTCAATTAGTTATGTAGACTTGAATGATTCTACTTTTAAGTTTTTGAAAAGCAAGAAAAGGAAACAAGTAGAAAGTGATTAAACTCTTTTTCATGTAGCCTGGACATTCACATGGTCTATGTTTCTATAAGCTCTGCACAACTCTCTCTCTCTCTCCCTCTCCCTCCCTCTCTCCCTCTCTCTTTCTCTTTCCTTCTCTCTCTCGCTCTCCTTAATTTATTCTTCTGTGGAAAGAGCAAAGGAAAAAAGGCTTCAGTAGTTCACTATTTGATAGAAACCATTCTCCGGGAAATTCAGGGCAAAACATTCTCTGAGGCAATCTAAAATAACAAATCTCTGTGTATATTAGTTAAATCTAAGTGCAACCAAGTATGCATTTTCATCCAGGTTTTTTCTTTCTTTTTTTCTTTTTTTCTTTCCTTTTGGACATATCCATCCCATATGGTAATATGAACTAGTATTTGGTTGCATTTCCAACATTTAGCAGATTTATCCTTATACATTTTTGTCAGCATTTACTGTAGATATGAAACCAGAAATATTTCTATTGGGCATTCTGCCAGAAAGATATGACAAAGGGACTATATACTTGATTTTACATGTATTAACTGCAGCTAGAATTGTGTGTGACAAGATTCCAACAGCTGAGAGTGTAATAAAGAAAATATTAGAATGTGCAAAAATGGATAGATTAATGCTTACTATTAATGACAAAGAAGAAACTGAATACTTTTTGACAGGAATACTTATTTTACCAATGGTTAGACAATAAAAACAGAAGTTAGAAATGCAGGGACATAAAAAGGATAAATGTTAAGATGGAAATTTATAAAATAGACAAACAAAATATTATTATTGTTATAGCATCAATGTTATTGTGATGAATGTTATTGTAAACATTTTGATTACGATTGCCTAAAAACATCTGTACCCAGAACAACACACTGTTTGATTGAAATAGGATTTTTATATGTTATTCAACTAAAGTAAATAAAACATGAAGAAAAAAAACCCTAAATCTAAGTGGCTGCTTCAATCTCCATAGCACAGGCATGAGAGATGGTTTAAGGTGTTGGACTGGCACCAAAGAGACCAGGCTCAGTTCCACCCTTAGCCATAGAATTCTCCATAAAATAAAATATGGAGATTATTCCATTTGGGAGACAACATACTTCCATTAATCTATTATAAAGAATGGGTGACGTTATAATAGTTTCAGAGGTCTAACTGCAATAGGGGAAGGCTGCTGATATTTAGAGAGAAAATTGCAACATGGAGAATCAAAGCTAAATCTTTCTTTTCCCAGAAGAAATTATTTTTCTAGAAAATGTCTTCCATTTGCTTCTACAATGTGGCTTTATTTAAAAAAAAAACTCACTCCCATGAAAATTAATTTAAACCTTGCTAGGGAAAATATTTTCTCTCAGATCAGCTGTTGATTGAAGATAAAGGTTTTTGTGTTTTGGTTTGTCCTAAGTAGGGAGGTCCCCTTCACGGTTCATTACCTTGTAGTAGTGAAAGGGCTTGCAAATCCCAACATTGTGTATCACCAGGAGTATACACTTCCATAAGATTCATTTGTAAGATAGAACTCATGCACAGCACCAAAATCAAAGTGATTTTTCTGCAAGCAAAGATGGGAAAATTCCAAGACTCAATGCTATCTATGGCTCAGACCATTAACTTCTCTTGTAAAATGCAATTTAAACTAAAGGAACAAATTAAACCATCAGACTAACAAGATATGACCTGTGCAATATTTCACGTGATATGAGCTGTATGTGCTAAAAATAGAGAATGTATTGGTGATAGAGTTGAAAGAACTTTGAATTGAAATCTTGGTGATGTGAAAAACCCATATATAATAGTATGCACAGATGATATGGAATTGGCCAAAGAGATGCATTTCAAGTTTTGACATTCGTTGAATATTGTTGTAGTATGTTATTGCTATTTTGGCACCAAATATTGTCAAATAAGTAACAGTAAAGGACCATTCTATTCAACCTGATTTGTCATAAAAGTCTTGATGGGCAATCAGGATCCATAAAAATAAAAAATACACTCCACTTCTTGCCTATAATTTTAATTAAATTGTGTGTTTTAGAGGAGCACTGAAATCACTTTATACCAAGCACAAATTTTATCTCCAGATTTTCATGACATTTTTTACTGCCAAACACAGTGTTCAGTTGTAATGCTCAGTAACACACACACACAAACACACACATCTCTCCAGACAAGTTAATCCCTTTGTTTATATTTATGACTCTACATAAAACTGTTCAACATTCAGCAGAATTGCAAAGATTGCCAAATGGAAAATCTAGAATGTAATTCTGACAAATTACTGTAAGCACCAGGTTTGTTCATCATGGGGAAAATTACCAAGTATCTATCACATTCTTGGAAGTTGCTCTGGTGGAGAAGGAAGACTTCTCCCCTCCCCCAAAATCATGCAAAGTAATTATGAGATGAAGAATGGCTCCTAGGTTCCACATTGGAAGTTACTTCAGTTTGGTTCTCTTTTTATTTGTAGTGTTTCATTTGCACTAAATCTCCTATATCAGGGGTCTCCAACATTGGTCCCTTTAAGACTTGTGGACTTCAACTCCCAGAGTTCCTCAGCCAGCAAAGCTGGCTGAGGAACTCTGGGAGTTGAAGTCCACAAGTCTTAAAGGGACCAATGTTGGAGACCCCTGTCCTATATCATCATATCTCACAGTTTCTACTGACACTGAAATAGGCATTTTAATTTTTTGACATACATCCATATATATTGTGACCAACCCTGATATTTAAACTGATTTGGGCTTCAAAAGGCCACTAATGTTTTAAGCAGTTGCTATTTATCAAGACTGAGCTTTGGGCCTGCAGTGTATCTCACCAGATTGCTGTTGTACAGATAAAATTGGAGGGAATATTAAGTAGACAATGTTGAGTCCAGGAAGAATGATGGAAGGCAGATTCTGTGATGCAGCAAGGAGAATGATCTATTGTCCTTTAGCCCTTGGATATTTCCCCCTTAAATATGTAGTCTAAAAGAAAGCCTTTATCAAACAAAATTTTCAGAAAATTGTATTTTATTGACAAATGGTTGCCAATAATCGCTGGGGACATGTTTAAAATATTTAAGAAGCTCTTCTTTCTCAATTGGACTGGAAAAAAGAAGCAGGGGATAAAATTATGGGGAAGTAACTGGAAGAAAAATTCATACCTATATAGCTGGCTTGTTCTATTTTTCACTTCCACTTTTTATACTTAGGAACATCTGGATTTCAATCCACAGATGTGCTGCTATCACATTTAGTTTGCAAGAGAGCTTTAAATGTGAAATGTAGTCAACCATAAGCTCTTGTCATCTGGCCTAGCCATTGTTCTGGCCACGCTTCACTTGTGAAGCATGTTTTCATTTCCTTATTTCAATCTTAAAAGGTTTTATTAGTCTTGGTAAGGCATGGACTGGTTGCCAATGAATTTTTCTTTTTCATTTAAGGTTCTTTCGGGAAGAGGTGGCCTATATAATGAAAGAAGGAAAACGATTAAGCAGATTTTTGCCATAAGTTAACCGTTCATTTCAAGTGAAAATTGTGCCGAGTTGACAGACGAACCAATTTTTTGATTTTTTAAAAAAATTAAGATATCACTTTTTCTTCTTGTTTTATACTCAAAATTTTTGTTGTTAGTGTTGGATGTACATTGTTCTGTTTAATTAGGTGTAAATGTAATATATAAAAACAAAAATAAGTCATCAGAAGACCCAATGAAATATTTGGGATGTATTTGACAAGCTGTAACTAAGATATATTTCAAAATAATTACAGCAGATTTTTGAGAGAAATTTAAAAACTGTGAAAGGTGGAAAAATTAAAAATGGTCATCAGGATCAGCTCCAAATGTTAAAATGAATGCACTAGCCTTACCTAAGATTTTTTTAAAAAATACAATTCAAATGGCATCAATTCCAATCCCATAAATTATTTTTGCAAAATTGGCAAAGAACAGTTGATAAATTTAGTTGGAAAGAAAAAAAAACCTAGTGTATTTTTTTTAAGTGTTAGCCACTGTGTTATTCTCCAGATTTGCTTGCTGTGTTTTTGTAGATATTCGGTCTACAAAATATTCAGTCTACAAAATATTCATCCCTATTCAGCTTTCCAAGTTGGCAATAACTGGAGCACTATCTGTCCATTGGCTTCCTTTAGCATACAAATTCAAGGCTGAAAAATCATTTGGAGTTCAGAAATCTTTTGGAAGATTTTCCTTGTTTTTCCATTTCTGTTTTCATCTGCATTGTGCCCAAATATTCCCTTTTCTACATCCTTTCTGTCTATGAAGGCAACACGGTTTCTTTCATGTTATCTTTGTCCTGAGTAATAAACTGTGGGATCTGTAGCTGAAAGCATCCAATTGTAGTCCATCTCAATTTGCTGATACCTAAAATGTCAATGTATAATTTATTCATTTATTGAGCTTCCTCATGTTCATATTTCTTGCATTCCACATCTGGAATTTTTCGTTTGCTCCTCCTGGGAACACCTACCCACCCCCACCTCCCATCACAATAAGGAAGTGGAGAGGGAGGGATGCTAAATCTGCCTGCTTAGGTACCACAAATCACCACCACCATAATCCCAACTCTGTCCCATGTTACTGAGAATAATTGGTGTCTGCTTACCCACCAGCTGAGGAGTCTACCAATTATCTTCTTAACTTGGCCTTTGACAAAGCTGCAAAGACAAAACCACTCCTGAGCTTTCCTAAGCAGATTGAGGCTAGGCTGCTAGGATACTGCAGTTGATCCCAGCATATTTTTCTGATGACTCAAGGACTAGAGAAAGGTACATTAACATGGCTGTTGAACAAGAGTCTACATGCACTTCAATTCTGCTCAGTTGAGTAAAAAGGAGGCTTTAACAGAAAGTGTGAATTATTTCAGTTTTAAACTTACAATACAGGTAGCCCTTGACTTACAACAATTCGTTTAGTGTCCATTCAAAGTTACAAAGGCACTGAACAAAGTGACTTATGGCCATTTTTCACACTTACGGCCATTGCAGTATCCCCATGGTCACATTATCAAAATTCAGATGCTTGGTAACTGACTCATATCTATGACACTTGCTGTGTCCCAGGGTCATGTGATCACCTTTTAAAACCTTCTGACAAGCAAAGTCAATGCGGAAACCAGATTCATTTAACAGTTGTGTTACTTACTTAACAGCTGCAGAGATTCACTCAACAACTATGTCAAGAGAGGTCATAAAGTGGGGCAAAACTCTCATTTAGCAACAAAAATTTTGGGCTCAGTTGTGTCATACGTCGAGGACTACCAATATATAAAATTTGCAATAAATTATGAAATTATTAAATAATTATTTAAATTATTTAAATAAATTCATATGTGGACATTTGAAAAAGTAAATCAAGAGAAATGTTGGCTTTTTCTGTGCCCAAAAATAGCATATGCAACTGTACACTGAAGGAGCCATCTGGTTTTGTCAGACCTTTCCCCATCTCTCCCTATGCAACAACATATTTCATAGTCTTCGGCTCATGTACATGCACACCCACTCAGAGTGCCAAATTGTGTTTTGACTTTATAGCATTACATTCTCAGTGGAATCGTTCTCAAGACAATTGTGTCCACAAAATTGATTGGTGTGCTAGTTTATGCATGAAACAAAAATCCTAAAATTAATCTTATATAGATTTTTCCAATCTGGTACGCTCCAGATAGCTTCCTAAACAGGTAGGTCATAGTCTCTCTGTGTGTGGATAGAATGGCTGCCTTAAACCTTTCCTAAACAATGCTGGGAAGTTGACTCTGTTGATTGATGTTGATACAACTGCCAAAATGCCTCTTCCCAAAACACATTTGAAAGGTGCCCTAGAGTTTACCAGCAATATCTTCATTATTATTTTTTTATTTTGTCACAACAGGATATATAAGCATAAGCATGAAAATAACTATATAATATATAAGCATATATATAAGCATAAGTATGTAATAACTATATTAATTGGATATAATGAAAGGAAACAATAGGACAGAAACAGTAGGCACGTTTGTCCTCTTATGCACACCCCTTACAGACCTCTTAGGAATGGGGTGAGGTCAATAATAGATAGTTTTTGGTTAAAGCTTTGGGGATTTTGAGAAGAGACCACAGAGTCAGGTAGTGTGTTCCAAGTATTAATAACTCTGTTACAGAAGTCATATTTTCTGCAATCAAGATTGAAGCGGTTAACATTAAGTTTAAATCTATTGTTTGCTTTATATTGTTGTGATTGAAGCTGAAGTAGTCTTCAAGAGGAAGGACATTGCAATAGATGATTCTATGAGTTAAACTCAGGTTCTGTCGAAGGCGGCGGAGTTCTAAATTTTCTAAACCCAAGATTTCAAGTCTGGTGGCATAAGGTATTTTGTTGTATTCAGAGGAGTGGAGAACTCTTCTTGTAAAATATTTCTGGACACGTTCAATTGTATTGATGTCTGAAATGTGGTATGGGTTCCAGACAGGCGAGCTGTATTCAAGAATTGGTCTAGCTAATGTTTTATAAACTCTGGTTAGTAGTGTAGTTTTTCTGGAGGAGAAGCTACGTAAGATTAGGTTTACAACTCTTAAAGCCATTTTTGCAATAATGCCCGGAAATTTTCCTCTCAGCCATGAGCTCATACCTATGGCTTCCTACTGACACTGCTTCAACTCTTTCTTTTGTGGCTAAAATCCAGGCTAACATAAGAATTACTTCACGTTCTGAAGGCAAGTCTATGGAGATTCTCAGTCATCCAGGTCATGGTTATCCCAAAGGTGCTTTTTTTCAAGAGGCAACTGGACTTTCTTGTTTTTCTTTGAGGACATTTTGCTTCTCATCCAAGAAGTTTCTTCACAGAAGCAAAATGTCTTCAAAGAAAAACCAGAAAGTCCAGTTATCTCTTGAAAAAGCACCTTTTGTTGTGACCTAGGCTCACTTAGGCATAAAAGACACACTTGGTCTTAAAACAACCCTATTTTATTATAAAAGCTGGGAATTACTTCATTCCCAGCTTAGTCCAAATTAATTCCAAAACAAATCCTTCAGAAAAAGTCCTTCAGCCTTATCACAAACCTTTGTCTTCTTTGGCACCCTGCCGAAGGCTTTTCTTGGCAAAACCCTCCACGAAGTTAAGAAACGAGATGCCAACTAAAAACCAATGTAGCAACATTACTTTCCTAAAAAGAGCCCAAGAGCCGTTGCTGCTCTTTTAAGCCTTATGGGAGGGGTCAATCATCTCCTGGCCTTACTGTCAGCCTCCGCTCGCTCTGGTTTATTGCTTTAGTGCTAAGGGTTAATTGGTTTACTGCTGTTCTGTTGTGGTGGGTACTATATCTCTGATTTAGGTCTAGCTTGCTATGGATGTCATAGTGATGGGATGGGGAGACTGTATGCTGAAGGAGAAACGAAACTTGTTTCACAAACGAAACTTAAGGTGAATGGGGTGCAGTCCTGGCATACCAAAGGGATGTAACCATCTGACGATGTATCTCACATGCCACCTGGGAGGAACGTGGATTGGACAAGACTGACTGGACTGCAGGAGGGGAGGGCTTGATGCTTGGTTTTTGCTATGTGATTCACGCCCATTACCTCAGACCTTGCTTTCATTTTGTTGCATTCAGTTCATATTCAGTAAAAGTACCTTTCTCTACAAACAATGGAGTTGGGATTTTTCTTTCTTGAGTATTGAAAGGAGGCACACTTGACATTAAGCAAGCTCTCAACTCATCAGCCATCCAGGATCCACACCGTGGGGGCTGAGAAAGGAATATCTGACCAAGGCAGCAACCAGGAAGTAATAGGAGCTGCGGTAACCTCTCTCACTCAGACACAGGCCGGCTGGGATGCTTCGGAGTGGCTGGGAAAATTACAGCTTGAAGAAAACCTGGAAATACCCAGGTGGTCGATGGGTGTGGGGAGGCTGCTAGAGCCAGGGGAAGCCCCTCCTGGAGTGACAATGATCAACCGCCGAGGAGGGACCCTTGCCTGGCAGGAAGAACAGAAGGAAGAACTCCTAACTGCCCAAGCGTGCAATTGCTGAGAGAAGCCTCTGAGAGTCAAAGAGCTCATGAATGGTATGAACTGCCTGCCCAGGGATTCTCTGGAAGGAGAGGAGATAAGCGTGGCCAGAGGGGAGCTGAAGCAGTTACCTGTTTGGAAGAGACGGCTGGTGGCTGGAAAGACGCAGCCCAGACCCCGGGGACCCTAGCATCCACTGTGGGCCAGCCCCCCCCCCCCCCCCCGCTGGGCAGGCATTGCCAAGAAAAAGTCCAAAATTCCCCCATTGCCTGGAAAATATGGTGGGGATCCCAAAGGGCTTGGGTGCTTCCTGGCTCAAGTATGGAACCCCATGCAAGACTGGGGAGAGGATTTTCTTTCCGACAGCCTGTGTGAGATGCGTGACCAGAGCTTTTGAAGGGGTGGTGTCTGATTGGATGGTTACCCTTCACAATGAAAATTCCCCATGGTTAAGAAATTATGATCAGTTTATGGCAGCCCTCAGAGCATGTTTCGAGAAATTATGATCAGATTCTGGCAGAGTGCAGGGCCAGAATCTGGATTAAGTCCATCCAAAAGGGAAGGAGGTCAGTGGCAGAATATACCCAGGAATTTTGTGAGCTAGTGCCTTACATGAGAGGGTGGTCAGGGGTAGCTTTGCTGGAAAACTACAAAGATGGCCTCAATGAAGATGTCTATAAGGACTGTCGCTCGTGCGGGGCTCTACATGATCTGCAGGGTTGGTATATGCTGGCCATGGATGTGGAATTTGATCTGCTAGAGATCGCATCCTCAGGGCTTGCACTTGGAGCAAAGCCTTTTCCCTGCCCTACAAGCAGTGGTGGGATTCAGCCAGTTCGCACCACTTCGGGAGAACCAGTTGTTAACTTTCTGAGTAGTTTGGTGAACTGGTTGTTGGAAGAAATCATTAGGGCAGAGAACCAGTTATTAAATTATTTGAATCCCACCACTGCCTACAAGGGAGCTCCGAAAGGCACTAGGGGACCCGCCAGCTCGAAGCTGAGGTCCACGGCGTGTTTCAGACGTGGAAAGGAGGGTCCCCGTGCTGCTGATTATGTCGCAAAGCCTGCTTCCAAGACAACCCCTGGTGATGGGAAGAGAGCTGACAAACCGCCCGCCAAGACTTGCGAGGTTGCCTTGAAAGGAGCAGCCGTCATTGAGTTCACTCCCCCAAACCAAGGGGAGTTGGGAACTCCGACTGGCTCTGATGACAGCGGATCCAGAACTGATTCAGATGAGGACCTCCTGGTAAGTTGGAAGGGGGGACCCCTGACCATCCCAGTGAAACTACAAGTCCTTTCTACCAGGGCCTATGGGAAGATGTTAGCCCTTCTGGATTCGGAGTGTACCAGATGTGTTATCAGCCCCGAGGTCGTGGAAAAGATGGGCATAAGACTTAAAATCTTGAGCAGACCCATCACATTTTGCCAATTAGACGGGTCAGTAGCAGGGGAGGGCCTGAACACTTCATGACTGAACCAATAGAGATGAACATGGGTGATCACCGAGAGACCCTGAGTTTTATCGTGGCCCCAGGCATGGACCGACCTCGGGGTCATAGTGTTGGGCTATCACTCCAAAGAATTGCCCAGCCCCATAAAGACTTTCATGGAATGAAAAGGAAGTTCTGAGCCAGTTTCCTTTGACATATGCTACAGGCCAAAGCCTAGAACCAGCACAGTAGGAGAAGGCACTTAACCGTCTCCTGTAATGTGAGTTTTTCAGAAAATGGACAAATTACAGCAACACAGTGTCAACAGTGGAAGGCAAAGATTGGTGGCTTCCCATGCCTGAATTTGGTTGGCACCAGGGGCGGGTTTCAAAACCCGTCGCTACTGGTTCGCTTGTGGGTGTGTGCGTGCAACACTTCTGCTCATGAACAGAAGTGTCCGGGCAGGTGGGTGGAGCCTCCTGCCGCTGCTACTGTTTCACCTGATCTGAGAGAACGGTAACAACCCACCACTGGTTGGCACTAACTATGGGGAAAGCCTGCAGCAATCACCACACATAATTTGTGCAAGGTTAGGACTTTTACAGCCCAGGTGTGATTTCTAATTATTATTTTTTTCAAAGATGAAAAGGGCATGTGAGATAATCAATTTGATCTACAGGTAGTCCTTGACTTGCGATAATTTGTTTAGTGATCCTTCGAAGTTACAAGAGCACTTAAAAAAAAAAGTGGCTTATGACTGGTCCTCCCACTTATAAGGTTAGTGCATCCTGCGTCGTGTGATTGCCATTTGTGACATCCCAACCAGCTTCTGACAAGCAAAGTCAATGGGGGAAACTGTTTTCATATAACAAACATGTGATTTACTAACAACTGCAATGTTTTGCTTAACAACCAGGGCGAAAAGTTTGTAAAATCAGGCACAACTCACTTAATTACGTTGTTTTGCAACAGAATTCTCATCCCAATTATGATCAAAGTTGAGAACAATCTGTAGTTGTTAAGATGCTGGACCAGGAGTGAAATTCAGCAGGTTCTGATAGGTTCTGAAGAACCGGTAGTGGAAATTTTGAGTAGTTCGGAGAACCAACTACCTCTGGTTGGCCCCAGAGTGGGCTGGGAATGGAGATTTTGCAATATCCTTCCCCCAGGAGTGGGGAGGGAATGGGGATTTTGCAGTATCCTTCCCCTGCCACGCCCAACAAGCCACACCCACAGAACCAGTAGTAAAATAACATAAATTTCACCACTGCACTGGACTAAGAATGGAAAACTTGAGTCGACTTAGTTACACAACTAAGTCATACCAGCTGGATAACTTGGGCCAGTTATTCTCCAAGGACTCTCCAATTATTCTCTCACATCCTAGGAAGAAGATATTAGCAAAGCAGCTCCAAAAATTGCCAAGAGATTGTCCAGGCAGTCACCAGGAGTCAGCATAAATATTCTTGGGATTTGGTAAGATGCTCTGGGTTCATCCACATTCTTTTTCACCAACATGATTAGTGATCGTTTGACCCACTTCCTTACTGTTGTTTGCATTTGTGCAGATGAGAGGCAGCTCCTGGATAAGTGTTGCTGAAAAGTCGAAGTTTGAAAAAAAAATAGTTTGTCTATGTATAGATTGATCTACCTTCAAAATACAGCAAATGAAGCAGCTTTGGAAGCCAAAGCTCTGGTCCCTCACAGCCAGAATTATGGTACAATACAGAGGAAGGTCCAGTATGCATCAACCACCCACGCTGTGAACAAAAAGTCTTCCGGATGTGTCCCTTTTCATGCAGCACAAAAGGACTGATATTCAACCGCAGGATTTCAGCAGGTGGGATTCCAATGTGATTTGGGTTGCCCAGTGTTGCAATCAAGGCTGGAACTACTATTAACTTCTTTTCCAAAAACACTACACTACTAACCAGAGCATATAAAACATGTGCTAGATCAATTCTAGAATACAGCTCACCTGTTTGGAACCCTCACCATATCTCTGACATCAATACAATTGAACGTGTCCAGAAATATTTTACAAGAAGAGTTCTCCATTCCTCTGTAAACAACAAAATACCTTATCCCACCAGACTTGAAATCCTGGGCTTGGAAAACTTGGAACTCCGTCGCCTTCGACAAGACCTAAGTTTAACTCATAGAATCATCTATTGTAATGTCCTTCCTGTCAAAGACTACTTCAGCTTTAATTGCAATAATACAAGAGCAACCAATAGATTTAAACTTAATGTCAACCGCTTTAATCTAGATTGCAGAAAATATGACTTCTGTAACAGAATCATCAGTGCTTGAAATACTTTACCTGACTCTGTGGTCTCTTCTCATAATCCTAAAAGTTTTAACCAAAACCTTTCTACTATTGACCTCACCCCATTTCTAAGAGGACCATAAGGGGCGTGCATAAGCGCACAAACGTGCCTACCGTTCCTGTCCTATTGTTTTTCTTTTCTATACCTTTATATACTATATAACCTTTCTGTATGATAGTTACATATATTGTTGTGACAAAATAAATAAATAAATAAAATAAATTAGCTCAGTTAGTTGATTTACCTACTAAAAATAAACCAAGTAATTGTGGAGGTTGAAGTCCAGGTCTCTTGAACAATAAAAACAGCATTGTAGAACAGGAGCAAAGTTTCAGTGACCAGGGAGCAATATGTTAGACCCAAATGAAGCTGATCAGATCTTCTGACTCCAAATTTATCATCTCAAGCTTTGTTCTCCACCTCCCTAGATCAGTGTTTCTCAGTCTTGGCAGCTGGCTGGGGAATTCTGGGAATTGAAGTCCATCTGTCTTAAAGTTGTTAAGACTGAGAAACATTATCTTAATAAATTGTCCACATGGAATGCCTTGTGCCAGTATCATATGGAAAATGCCACTTCCATACTGGAATACCTAAAGGTATAGTTGTGGTAGCTTAGCAGCATGCTGATAGAGAGAGGTGACACTGCAAGAATAGCAATAGTAATAGCACTTAGGCTTATATATTGCTTCACAGTGCTTGACAGCCTTCTCTCAGCAGTTTATAGAGTTGGCATACTGCCCCCATCAATCTGGGTCCTCATTTTACCAACCTCAAAAGGATGTAAGGCTGAATCAACCTTGAGTCGGTGAGAATCAAACTGCCAAACTGCAGGCAGCCAGTGGTTGGTAGAAATAGCCTACAGTACTGCATTCTAACCACTGCACCACCATGGCTCAGAATAGGCACTGGATAAACTTAGGGTATCGTTCACTGGGTCAAGGAAACTGTGTAATTGGGGCAGAGGAATGCAAACTCAACTAGAGAGAAAGAATGGAGCATGACAGAGACTTGATGCAAACAACCTGAGTCCTGCTATGTGCTAGACGATAACTCTTTCCCAAATTAAGGAAGTGAAGTCTTTGGTCCGGATCCTCTTACAAAGACAGTCAGCCTTCATTCAACCTGAGATCTCTTGTTGATGTGCACTGATCAGGGTACTAAGGGTTCCTATGAATTACCAGAGAATATAGGTCTCAGGTAGCTGACTGGGTGGGGGTGACTACCAGAGGTAGGTTTCAGCAGGTTCTTATCAGTTCTGGAGAACCAGTAGTAAAAATTCTGACTGGCCCCACCCCCATCTATTCTCTGCCTCCCGAGTCCCAGCTGATTGGGAGGAAATGGGTATTTTGCAGTAACCTTTCCCTGGAGTGGGGTGGAATGGAGATTTTACAGTATCCTTCCTCTGCCATGCCCACCAAGCCACACCCACAGAACCAGTAGTAAAAATTTTTGAAACCCACCACTGATGACTACATATATCTTGCCTCATCCTGCTGCTCTGAAGGCACCTTAATACTTTTCCTACAATGTTTCATTAGCTAGCTGCAGCAGCAATCATAGCAGGAGCTTTGAGTATCTACTTGCCATGGTCTTGTGCTTCCATGGCATATTGACTCAATGTCTTCCTACTTAGTAGATCCATAAACATTTATAGACAGTGAATAAATGCACTGCTTTAAACAAGGGTGCCATGACTGTTATCTCAAACAGTCTTTTAAGTGTGCTAGAAAATTGATGTGCCCTAGCCCTAATCTACTGTTACTTCCCTATGGTCAGAAGATAATAATCTTTTCAAAATTACAGAACATAAAAATTACACTGCTCTGAAATTAAATGAACTATTCCCTGCCTCGTCCTCTATAAGTCCTTTCCTGCTCTTACATGAAATATTCTAAGGCATTAACCTCGGTGATTAGTGTAGTCATTCATTTGTCATGCACAACATCTTGCAAGCATGATGGTGAAAAATAAAAAAAAGCAAGGCAATTTCTATATTTTGGCCCTGGCCAAATTTCACAATGATTATTCTGAGATTAGGTAATATTAGTTTCTCCAAAATACGGCTATCATATCTGGGTTGCAAACGTCCAGACAACCATTAGAAGACCGCAAAAGTATCTCTGCTGTCATCTAGTGGTAGTCTGGATTTTTGCAGCTTCTATACCACTTACTACAGCCATCTGGACCCATTTCCCAAAGAAAAGAAAACCCTTCCCGTGCCTGACTATTTCTTGAGCGGCCACAAAACTAGGATACGTAGATGAATTAAACATTCTGTTTTCTTCTGAAACTTTTCTTTTCTTGGATTTATCCATGGTTGGCCTATCGGAGATTGAAAAGCTCAATAAATCGCATGCAGGTGAGTGTCACACATTGGCGGTTGTGACGCATATTTTGAATGACAGGAAGCCGCAGCAGAGGAGTGAAAGAGCCACATGTGGCTCCAGAGCTGCAGGTTGCTGACCCCTGGCCTACCTAGACTCATCCTCCCAATTGTAAGGCATATGAGCAAAATCTTGAACTCTGCAAGGCACCCCATTTGATATATGGTGGGCTGCTATATATAAATAACAACATATTTCAGGATACTATAATCCCTTTTCCCTAGTAGCTATTTGCTAATCCACAAGACTACAGGAATCTTCTGAAAAGGCATCAATGAAACTGTAATAACAGCTAGGTTGTAGAAGAATATCCGTGTAAGATCTACATTTCTTAATGCCATTAGGCATCAATTACTGTTTTCAGCTTTTTGTCAAGAGTTACTTAAAACTTGATAGGCAGGCATTTTTAAAAATCTTTGAACTAGGGCAATTTATCTTGCCAAAAGTAACATCCAAATAAATCTCATGGATCTCAACATATGTAAATGATTTGGATATATGCGATGACTTTTATTTCTCCAGATCCTTAATTGAGGATATGGGAGAGACAGAAGAAGTGCTTAATTCCTTGGCAAGCACAGACAATTAAAAGGAGAGAGATGAGTCACTGTGATATTTGACTCTGAATTGAGAATACAGCCATTGCACTGTTGACTAGTGTGAGGCTCATTATTGCTACCAGACCAGACTCCAACAAATTCTTATTCATTCTGTTTAGTCAGAGGAATTCCCTGGATGATATGGTGGGAAGGAAAGAAGAGAGATGCATTTTTTTCAAAAAAGCACATTAGCTATGAGAAATAACACACGAGGATACACCAACACAATGCCCCTCCCCCTCCCCAAAAAACACCTAGAGAACATGAGGACGGGGAGTCCTTGTTCCTCTCAAAATCCTCTCAGCCATAAATGAGTTATTAACAATGAAACTCATTGCCCCTCAGAAATGGGAGAATCTAAGGAGGTGAGGTAAGTTCAGTTCACCAAAAGGTTCTTGCTTGCTCCCTACATTGGTAGGAAGATCTGCTGTCTTTCCCTCCTTTGCTGACTGATGGTGATGCTCTGATGGCAGAAAGAGCAAAAGGGGGAAAGAGTAGAATAGAATAGAATAGAATAGAATAGAATAGAATAGAATAGAATAGAATAGAATAGAATAGAATAGAATTCTTTATTGGCCAGGTGTGATTGGACACACAAAGAATTTGTCTTAGGTGTATATGCTCTCAGTGTACATAAGGAGAATAAAATGCATTCGTCAAGAATGAAAAGATACAACACTTAATGATAGTCAAGGTTACTAATAAGCTATCAAATTGTACTAGGAATCAAATAAAAACAATATAAATTGAAAGATACAAGATACAAGCAACATAGTTATAGCAATAAGTAGGAAGAGATAGATACTAGTAAGGAAGAGAAGAATACAGTAATACAGTCTTAGAAAATTATTTGACAGTGTTCTGGGAATTAGTTGTTAAACAGAGTGATGGCATTCAGGAAAAAACTGTCCTTGTGTCTAATTGTTCTGGTGTACAGTGCTCTGTCGTTTTGAGGGTAGAAGTTGAAACAATTTATGTCCAGGATGTGAGGGGTCTGTAGATACTTTCACAACCCTCTTTTTGACTCATGCAGTATACAGGTCCTCAATGGAAGGCAGGTTGGTAGCAACTGTTTTTTCTGCAGTTCTAATTATCCTCTGAAGTCTGTGTCTTTCTTGTTGGGTTGCAGAACCAAACCAGACAGTGTTGGAAGTGCCGATGACAGACTCAATAATTCCTCTGTAGAACTGGATCACTGACTTCACACTAAGAAAAAGATAGGAATCTAGGAAGTTGTCTTATATCACCAGATAATCTGGTCTACCCATTCATTATTGTCAGCAGCTATAAGCAGCAGTTTAAGGAAGGCGTTTTAAAGCCCTAGCTGGAGATGCCATGAACAGAACCTTTGAACTTGTCCATGGTACAACTACTTTTTCAACATGCCTCCAGAAATGGAAAGAGAGCAGTATGTTATCCTTTGGGGATGCTACATTTATTTTTCTTCCTGTTGGTTCCAATGGAGGAAATAAGTAAAACAATGAAAGAAGTGGAGATGGGAAGAACAGTGAAACATCACTCACTTTCTGCTCTCTTGGCACAGGCTCAGCAGGGCATAAAAAAACAGCAGTCTTTCCAGCATTCAACTACTTCCTCTTCTCCTAATTGGATTTCTCTGTAAAGGAAAACAGTGTCTGGAAATGCACAGTACTCAGTGATAAATGAAGGCCAAAATACACATATCCGGTTTCCAATATTCTGTAACTTAACACTGTTTTCCCTTCTAATAAACCTTTTTATTCAGATCTAAGAATCTTGCTTTCTTGCTTGTAAGCTGCTTCAAGGGGCCTGAAATCTTGCTTCAAACATTGAGAAAGTAAGATTAAAAGAGGTTGGTTATACTTTATTTCTTCTTTTTAAATAAAGAAGAGCTTTAATATCTCTGGTGTGACTTGTCTTTTCTCCAATTAGGAAGGAAGGACTGAAACCTCTTCTCATACTAACTCTATGCCATGTGGCAAGGAGGTAGCAGTATCAACATTATTTCATTCTTTACTTATTGACCTTTTAATTAGCAAGGTGGCATAAGTGGTCTCTATCATATGATAGGTAAGCAAGAAGCAGGAAGCAGATTAGGAGGAAGACAATTTGTGGGATCCCTCAGATTGGCATATAAGTGGCAGAGCAAGAACAGGGGCATGTGAAAAGGCCATTAGCTTCAAACGGGTGAAATCCAGCAGGTTCTGACAGGTTCTGGAGAACCGGTAGCGGAAATTTTGAGTAGTTCGGAAAACCGGCAAATACCACCTATGGCTGGTCCCAGAGTGGGGTGGGAATGGAGATTTTGCAATATCCTTCCTCCATGAGTGGGGAGGGAATGAGGATTTTGCAGTAATCTTCCCCTGGAGTGGGGTGGAAATGGAGATTTTGCAGTATCCTTCCCCTGCCACACCCACCAAGCAATACCACACCCACCAAGCCACACCCACAGAACTGGTAATAAAAAAAATTGAATTTCACCACTGGCTTCAAATGGTATATAACAGGTGGGCCTATCCTAGTTGAGGATGTCCCTAAGACAAACCTACCTAGCTCAAAGCATGAGACGGGATCAACACTGTACACCCTTGGAGGGCTTCTGCAGAGAACATTTGAGACCTTCAGCCTTCTAGCCCTCAGCCTGACCGTTCCACTATACAGCTTGACACTCTATTACAGTGATGGCTAACCTTTTCCGGACCAAGTGCCCAAAGTGCGGGCACACATGCGTGAATGCACATGTGTGTGCCCAAACCCCCCAAATGCAATGCGTGCACGGGCCTGACACATGTACCTTGCCCCCCTGCTCATGTGTGCAGCCCCCATGCACATGTTCCCACCCTCCGTGTATGCACAGCAGAGACCCGAAGACCAGTTGGCCAGCGGGCGGTGCGTGTGCATGCACAGCAGAGCTGAACTGGGGTGACGGCTCGCATGCCATCAGTGAGTACGCTGCGCGTGCCATATGTTTTGCCATCACGGCTCTGTTACAATGATCACCTTGCTTAAAAAGTTAAATATAATTTAACTTAACTGATTTTAAACCTCGTATAAAAATTAATGCTGCGGTGAAGAACAATTTTATTTTTATTTATTTATTTTGTCACACAGTATATATAAGCATAAGCATGAAATAACTATACAATATATAAGTATATATATATAAGCATGAGTATGAATTAACTATATTAATTGGATATAATGAAAGGAAACAATAGAACAGGAACGGTAGGCACATTTGTGCTCTTATGCACGCCCCTTACAGACCTCTTAGAAATGGGGTGAGGTCAATAGTAGACAGTTTTTGGTTGACGCTTTGGGGATTTTGGGAAGAGATTACAGAGTCAGGTAGTGTATTCCAAGTATTAACAACTCTGTTACAGAAGTCATATTTTCTGAAATCAAGATTGGAGCGGTTCACATTAAGCTTAAATCTGTTGTGTGCTGTTGTGTGTATTGTTGCAATTGAAGCTGAAGTGGTTTTCGACAGGAAGAACATTGTAATAGATGATTCTATGAGTTAAACTCAGGTCATATCAAAGGCGGCGTAGTTCTAAATTTTCTAAACCCAGGATTTCAAGTCTGGTGGCATAAGGTATTTTGTTGTATTCAGAGTCATACCAATTGCCATCTGTTTTTTGTAACATCATGAAGACCTCATTAAAAAAAAAAGATCCTGGGGCACATTCATGCCATGATTAGGGATTTAAGAGGATGAGCCTCCTGTCTCATTCAAAAGGCTGCTAAACCCGGTTGTCAAAAGCACAGTCAAAAGACACAATTGTGCTCACCTATATGGTTCTCCAAAGCACCTGAAGACAGGGCAAGAAGCAATGGATGGAAACAAATCAAGGAGAGAACCAACTTAAAACTAAAGAGAAATTTCCTGACAGGTTAGAACAATTAATCAAAGGAACAACTTTGCTGTGGATCTCGAACCCTGGAGGTTTTTAAGAAGAGATTGGACAACCATTTGTCTGAAATGTTATGGGGTTTCTTGCTTGAGCAGATAGTTAGACTAGAACAGGGGTCTCCAACCTTCGTAATTTTAAGCTTGGAGGATTTCAACTCCCAAAGCTGGCTGGGGAATTCTGGGAGTTGAAGTCCTCCAGGCTTAAAGTTGCCAAGGTTGGAGACCCCTGGACTAGAAGACCTCCAAGGTCTCTTCAAACTTTGTTATTCTGTTATTCTGTTAAAAGACAGCTAATCCTGGCAGGACTATTTGGGAGTAATCTATTGAAATGAAGCAGGACTAATCAGGAACATCAGCTGTGTACAGTTAGAATAAGAGACCAAGGATATTTAAGAATCATCCTACTTGTGAAGCTTTCTAGGGATTCCTATTTTAGAATTCTTAGACCCAAAGAGCTTCCTTGGGGTTTGAATGATGTCCTTAAATTCTCTCTATTTTGGTTTCTTTGGCTGCTTCCTGGTTTGTAAATCTGCTGTATGGAATTTCTGACTCAATTTACAACTTTTGAGATAAAATTTTCAGATTGACCATAATCTTAATCCAGGCAAGCACTGTGGTTGATGAGGTTTTAGATACACTGAAACCCACTAATTTCAGTGGGGAAAAAAGCACAGTTATGTTATAGTGTTTTTTTTTATTGCTCATTACTTGGTTGGTTGATTCTTAAACGAAGTAAAGAATAAAATAATTTACAATACTGTGGGAAAAATGCTTAACTTTTATTTTCAGATAGTGCAGATAAAATGTCTGTGTTCTAAAGACATTTTATATTTTTTATAAATGTATGTTAGCCATGCGATTAACAGTCACATAAGGATTTGAAATGAAATAACTTTCAGGGAACATTGCTTTATTGTACAATCAAAAGTTATGGCAATTGTTTCATTTAGATTATGGAGTAGGAATAGAAGTTCAAGCCACTGTTCCCCATGTGGTACTATACCAATCATAATTCATCCTGTGGGCCAATCTTTAACTTTCAAAAATTAGTGAAGAAACTATTAGATTTTGAGAGAGAAATCCTAGGATTGAGAGAAATATGGAAACAAAACCCCTAAGTGTTGCTCTTCTCAACACTTAGTCCAAATGGCATTTAGATTGTACACGGTTGACATATCACTCCAATTAAAATTTTAAACATATAAAAACAACAAATACATGTTGGAAGGATTGGCAAGGCAAAAATACTTTTTGTATGTTCTAGCTATCTTTAAATGTCATTAAATATTTGGATATGGTGTTTTCGGAAATTGTACTATTACATATGAAAAATAGAAAAAGAAACATATCTAAGTCTTGCTGTTATTTTCTGGTAAGAATAAAAATCTGAAAAGTAAGGCACCATTAATATATTCATTTATTTATTAATGATTGGCAGATTAGAAACCAAAACATATTGGAAATCTGTAGAAAGGGCATCTGAGAATGGACTTGATAACGCTTCAATGGAAAAATTAATGCATCACTTGAAATCACTAAAATGAAAAGAGACAAATGGTTGTTTCCATAATTCTTTTATAAAGTCATTACCATACTGAAAAAAACCACAACCATCTAAATCATATTATGAGATACTGTGGAAAATACAAATCTTGCGAATGCAATATATTGGTGTAATGTCCTTGTTTGTAAGACATTAAAATGTATTGGCTTAATCCGTGGGATGTTATTGTTTATAGAGCTGTTAACATAAACAATTTATTACTTAATTTAAAAAATGACCTCATGGTAATCAAATTAGTAATACAACATATATTTAGGTCTTCGCTGCAGGAGGCTCAGCTCTAGCTGAAAAGTGGAATCTACTGTAGAATTTCAATGTGAAATTATTTAAATGTTGCTCTTTGTACATCATGACATTACAGATAGTGCTTGACTTACAATCATTCGTTTAGTGACTGTTCAAAGTTACAATGGCACTGAAAAGAACCTGACATGATTGTTTTTCACACGATCATTGCAACATCCATATGGTCATGTGATCAGATGCTCAGCAACTGATTCATATTTATGACGGTTGCAGTGTCCCGAGGTCATGTGATCATCTTTTGCGACCTTCTGACAAGGAAAGTCAACGGGATTCACTTAAGCATGTTACTAACTTAATAACTACAGTGATTCACTTAGCAACATTGGCAATAAAATCATAAAATGGGACAAAACTTACTTAACAGCTGTCTTGCTTAGCAACAGAAAGTTTGGGCTCAATTATGATCGTAAGTAGAGAACTGCTA